>NC_056735.1:1260969516-1261269516 GCF_019279795.1 Protopterus annectens | reverse complement strand
AGAGAAGAAATCCTGATCCAGATATTGAGAATGGCCCCTGAAAATAGAGGAATAATGATGTACAGTAGCTGTAAAAGAAGATATGAAGACACCCAGTGCTCTGTCATTGCTTAGATATTTTCCTGCAAAACCTGTGCCACATCCTTGCCTAATACAATCCTCCAGTGAGACCTGCAGGGATCAGTGACACATGATTGACAGTGTTACTAAGGAAGAATGTATCAAAGAAGTTCAATGGCAGTGGAAAACCTGTAAGCTCATGTGATCTCATGAAGAACTGAGAATTGCCACTTAGCATGAGCACCAGTGTGTTCATAAATTAATCATTGTAGTGTTTTAAAAGGCTAAAAATTGCTAACAGCAGTACCTGAAAGCTGTAATACTTCACTTTAAATATTTTGCAGTGATAATTATCAACATTGAACAGTAGTAACTGTAGATTTAATTATGCCATCATTCCACAGTGCAGTCTTTATAAAGTAAAGCATTACAGCAGACACATTTAGTAAATTTTAAAACTGTAGACAGTTTTCCTGCTAAGGATTACATTTCCCAGTGCGCTACCTGAGTTATCACCTTCATCCAAAGTTAGGAAATCATTCAAGGAATTTTAAAGCAAACAAGTGACTCTAGTTTAGTTGGCCGAAAGGCACAAATAAGCAGCAGGACACAGACTGACATTTGACAGTGTATGAAAGTGCCAGAGTTGTCAGTGCAGTGAAGTGATCAGCATTTCCTGTAATGTATGAGTACCAATGTTGTTTAGTAATCCGATGTGCAGTGAAGAATACCCTGGTCCCATGAATAAGCTGGTGTTTTTTGTGCAAACATTAATAATGCACTTTATAATTTATCACTGCTGTCTCCTGCAGTTTACAGCATAATTACTGTTTAAAATCAGGGCAGAACTAGTGATGCTGATTTTGTTTTCCCTATTAATCTATGTCAATTGACTGACTGTAAAAGATGGTTCTCTGCAAGCCTCAGGAATGGGATAATGAGCCAGCTTTGTAATGCAGCACTGCTTGTATCCTGTTTAACACTTAACTAGATAGTGAAGTTTAGAATTAAAATTAAAATCTAATGAACAAAGGCAATCTGCATACTGCTTCATGATACCTCATTAGGGAAATAAGTACATAAATATATAACTTTGTAAGCAGTAGTACAGGAAATTCATATACCAGTTACATTTAAAGCTACAGAAGTATCTCTGACAGGGAGGATTTAGACTAAAGAAAGAAGTAAGTCTAGAGATAGGAGTTTGTATGTTACTTCCTAGTCCCAGATGAATAGTTAAAACAGCTCAGGAAGTTGAATACTGATTAAATCATGTTGGTGGAGAAGTAATGGAGAATTACTGTGTTATGGAGGCATATGCATACCAGTGATGCAGTTTTAAATATGTGGGTCACTAATGTTATGACAAAACCTCCAAAAAGCTATTCTTGTGCCTCAATCCATGTGTATGAAGTGCTTACAGCTGGATGACATTTCAAGTAATATCTTTGAACTCTGTCTTACGGAACACTTTATATATCTCAGTTAGACAGTGTTGCTATTGTAAAGTTTCCTTGTTCAGGTCTGTAACTGGGGGCATAATTTAGGTTAGTATGTTTTACAGAAGGTGTCATCTGATACAGTATGCAGAAAGGCTAACTTTTAGAGCTCGCTAAGTAAGGTACACAGGTCCCCTAAGATGCATACAGTGATACCTGCTCCTACATGCTGTGCAGTTCCTGAGTCATCAGACAATCTGCAGTATTTGGCCTGTAATATTACAGTGGGTTGTAGTTTTGTAAGGTGAGAGCTGTATGCTAATGATATGTGATTGGCTGCTAATGATATGTGATTGGCAGCCCCCTATAGATAGGGGACTCAGCATATGTACTTATAGGAGCTAGGTTACTATTACATACATTTGTTTATTCCCTGCCATCAGTGTTAAGTCAGCTAGAGTCAGTTAGAGTAATATGTAATTCTTAATAAGCAAGGTGGTGACAGCTTGCCCAGGAATTTTGACAGCATTTCTGTTTAGCTTGATTCTGGTATCTTTATACCATACTGTGTCTTCAAATTTTCAGCAGTTTATCAACTTTTACCCTGTCAGTGTTAAATCTCGAATTCACAGTAAACATGGTTCATTGCACTAGCAAAATGTTTTGTTGAGAGCCTCTGACTGTTTGGGGGGGGGGGTCCCTTACTCAGTGGATATATCCCTTGATGCACAGGCAAGGGTGACACTTCATAGGTGTTTACTAGGCTAACAACCACAAGGGCCTTTTTAAGCCAAGCCATGCATCCCAAATCTTTAACAAGTTTTGATACCCTTTATAAAAAAGTGTAAGCAAGGGCCTGGGAGATTAACCATTTACAGGTTACCTGTGTCCATGCGAGACGTAGGTGCCAAACCAGGGATGAATTTCAGATTTCCCATCTAACTGTCCAAGTTGCACTTGAATTGGGTATCTTCCAGTATCACATTTATAAAGTCAACCATTAAACATCTTTTACATCTCTACCTTTTACCCAAAAAACATCATCTAGTACTTAACACCTTCTGCATTGTTTTTTGCATTATCCTCATGACTATTTTGTAATCTGCATTTCCTACAGTTACTGTCTCTAGTTCCATCTTTTTTTCTCATCTTTCTTCTATATACATGTTATCACACCACTTTAGTTTTTCTTTCATCCTCTCTACTAGCCATTCATTTACTACATGGCAAAAAAAATACACTCATCTTTACTCATATCTTTATCCTAGCCCATCCAAACTTGGTGCAGATTTTCCTCTCCTTCCCTTCTTAGTTCTTGTAATTCTTTTGTATTACTCCCTTTTGTAATTACTTCTCATAATGTCTATTGTTTTCTTAACTGTCCATACATCCTCTTTATACACCTCATGAGCAAAATTTTCATGGATTTACTGTGTGCATAAAATACCCACTTCATCATCACACATTACATCCATCGTTCCTTCTCTCACCTTAACCTGTTTTCCCAACCATATAAACACCTCTGCCTTTTTAACCCTTAAATTGTTTAACTTTTTCCTGTTTTTCATTTATTTTCCCTTTACTTCATTTTTCTACCTCAGTTTTAAACATGCTCAATATGTTTGCATTTTTATTTTCTGACAATATTGAAACATTTCCATTCTTTTTTGTACATCTACAATATTTCCAGTTTCCATTATATTTTCTCACAGTCATATGCTCATACCACAATCAATCTCTTTCTAAATTTAGTCAAAGTCTAGTGGTTTTTTTTTACATTTTCATTACCACCATAATCAGAAAATTCTCCAGTTTTTACACCTCCATTTGTTTTTTTCATCTTTTGAATACAAAAGGTCTATTTCTACTTCTGTTTTAAACACCCCTCTTTGACCATTTCAAATTCTTTGTTTCCTAATATTGACTCGCCACATTTAATAACTTTTCATAACTTTAATACCCAGAGTTATTTTTCATTTTTCCTTCCCTAAATTACAATTACACACTCCTAAATGACATTCATAATTTCTTTAATCTCCTCAAACTTTTCTTATGTCACATACTATCACAATCTTCCTGGCACAACTAATATTATGCCCGCTATTTTTTATTTCCTCACTTTTTATCATGATGATTATTCCCTACCACATTTTACCACACACTGACCAGAATATGTTTTAATCCTTACAGCTCCTTTTTTCCTCTTCTCTCATTTATTTTCTAATGCATCTTGTATCTATCAAACATATAATGCCCATGTTTATTCTTTTATACCATTCCACTACCGTCAAACCCCTAAATTCATTTCTAATACTGCTAAAATTTACTGCTAACACCCTTTCCTCTCTTTGAGCCTTAGTGTTTCCAAGTTAGTTTTAATATTCCTTTTTCTTACTTTCACTCTCTCCCTCCAATGGATTGCATGTTATCGAGCTCATTTTCTTCTTCTGTCTCCACCCCCCCTTCTCTCTGTCACTACTTGGTACTTAATACTTTTCCAATAGTGCATTACTTTGTTAGTATTTCAATATTTTGTACAGCATCTTTATCCATCACTGCATCATTCTCTTAATCTTCAATATTCTGTACAGCATCTTTACCCACCACTGCTTCGTTCTCTTAATCTTCAATATTTTGTACAGCATCTTTATCCATCACTGCATCATTCTCTTAATCTTCAATATTTTGTACAGCATCTTTATCCATCATTGCATCATTCTCTTAATCTTCAATATTTTGTACAGCATCTTTATCCATCACTGCATCATTCTCTTAATCTTCAATATTTTGTACAGCATCTTTATCCATCACTGCATCATTCTCTTAATCTTCAATATTTTGTACAGCATCTTTACCCACCACTGCTTCGTTCTCTTAATCTTCTCCATCAGCTTTAAAATCATTCTCTGAGTTTTATCAGAGAAGTGCTTCTTCTTGTAACAAGGGACAATCTATCCACAAGGACATTTGCCATTCTTACACCTGGGTATGCAACTCCTAGACATGTGTCCTGTCTCTTCACATGGACTGCACAATTTTTATTTATTTTGCATTCCTGCACTAACTGACCCCCTGCAGCATAATAAAAAGCTTTCAGCTGCCTCCAGTATCGTATAGCTCCTCTTTTACCAGTCATGATTGCCACGTTTAAAACATGCTTAACATTCCCTTCAGATATATTTAGTTACTCAAACCTCCCATCCTCCAGTTCATACATTTCTATCATACTTTTTTCAAAGCTTCATGCATTACCTCAGCAGAGTGGTTGCTTGTTGCCTTAACAATCTGCTTCAGTCTGCATCTGTCTTTGCAGCTAGGTATGTATATTTCCTGAACTTTAATATTAGGATGTTGGTGCCAAAGCTTTTCAGCAGCATTGGTCCTGTGGATGAGTTAATGTCTGGCAGTTGAAGCTGAGCTTAAGGTCGTGAGCTTTAATCCACGTGGTACAGCATTTGATTACCTCAGCCTTCGTTTGCCTATCATGTGACCTTCAGCAAGTCACTTAACTAGACATTGCTTCCACGTTGCCACTGAAAAGGTACTGTGTGTCCAGTGTGCCTAACTGGTTAATGAATGAGGTATGATTATGATTAGAACTGGTATATAGAGCTCTGGGGTTTGAGTCTGTCTTTGGATGCTTTATTTGTAGTATTAAAGATTATGCCTTTTCTCACCTTGATGCCTTCTTACACACCTCTGATTGTAAAGAATTTTAAAGGGGTGTATAATGTTATTCAGTGATGGGGTATGTACCTTTTATAGGTAGTGAACACTTCTGCCTCATTTGAAGTGCAAAGATGACAGAGGAATTGAATGGAGTGAGACTGAGTGTCAGTTTTACAAAACAATGTGTACTACAGCAGAAGACTGCAGAATGCATGCAAGTTGTACTTCTATTTCGTCTTTAGAGGTTATTTTAGATGTGCTAATGATAACAGATGAACTAACTAAAATGGGTTGTGAAATGAAAGTAGTGAGCCTGTGTTTTGGCTCTTCTGCAGTTGTTCTCTATTTTTAGGTTGGCTTGGTAGCAGTGGAGCGGGGCGTGTCTTACATTAAAAAAAGGGCAGTGAAATGTAGATTCACCCACTGCGGGTCCAACACTGTGGGCTTGTTGGTCAGGGGTTTTCATGGCTCTAGCCTGTGTTGTTATGACTTTTCCTTAAATTTGGTGTTCTGGGGTGCTGTTGTAGTGCCTTTTCGGACATCCTGGTGTCAGTGAGTCAGCAATGGGTGTGATACTCTCTCTTCCACCCCAATCTTGTTTGCCAAAAAATATATGATATAGATTAAACAAATGCTAACCAGAAATACTGGGCGGTTGATTCCTCTTTGGACTGGGGCAGGAAACTGTCAGGAGCAGCACTGCTTTGTCCAACTAGGTTCTGCAGCTCTGTGGAAATGGAATTTTATATGTGTATATGCACAGTATTCTTCTTATGACTGTCTGGGGGGTCTTGTGTGTTTTTGCTATTATTATACTATTGTTCTTGTTATCCGTGCTTCCTATGTACTCTCTGGTGAGTTGATACTCAGAATTTCATTTAGATGGCAATAAATTTACTTTGACTTTGATATGTATATGTATCTCTCTCTCTCTCTCTCTATATATATATATATATATATATATATATATAGAGAGATAGATATAGATATATATATACAATATACAGTATACACACACACACACACATACATACATATGTATGTATAATTTTGTGTGCATGTATGTGTGTGTGTGTGTGTGTGTGTGTGTGTGTGTGTGCGTGTGTGTGTATGTATATATTTACACACATAAACACATAAACACACACACAGACACACACACACACACACACACACACACACACACACACACACACACACACACACACACACACACATGCAGATATTACATATATATTTTAACGCAATAATGTTTTGATGCACTAATAGAGTAAGCCAAATCCAGATTATTGGATTATGCTTCAACAAATTAAAAAAATTAAATTTTCTCTTTCTCGCACTAACTGTTGCAGCTGGTTTTTGATAGTCTATGGCAACAATTGCTCAAAATCTCATATTGCAGGATCCTGTGCCATAAGTTTGTTGTCTGATACATTTTTTCCAGTTTTCTAGCACAAGCACTGTATTTAAGGCCCTGGTTTATTCCGGGTCACTTTAGGAATAGGTTTGGCAATAGCATTGTTGTATAATACATTATGTGGCAGTATCAGATGCCATGTTGCAAACAATGCTTTGTGAGTACTAGCACCACTTTTTTAGTTTTGGACATTAAGGTAGACTATTTTAGATATTATCATGTTGCTGTGCACCATTGTGTTACAGATTTTACTTTTCTTAGGGGATTAACTGCCATCCCCTTGAGATGGTTAAGTTGGGGGGGACCATTTACTGGCACCAACCTCTCTGACTTCCATCAAATGGCAGGATTATGTCACCTTAGGGGCTTATTATATCAGTGACATGTTTGGTTGCCTAAGTTTTCATCTTTATTAATAACATTGTTTTTCTGTTTATTAATATGACATCTTTAAATGACTGTAAGACTCGATGGGAGGAGATTGCCCTGAAGGCCTGGTCCTTTTTGAGGAGGCTTCTGAAAAAGGTTCTTATTTGGCTGGCTCACTTGGTCCATCTGCAAGCAAGATAAGCACATCCAGGGGTACATAGGCATCTGTTTCAGATGATGTGACTTTAACAAAAAGGACCCATTGCAAGTATCATAAGAATAATCCAGAGGCAGCAACTAATCCACCACTGCTGGCAGGGGGAGATTCTGATCCACCAGAAGCAGTTAACCAAGATGAAGTGAGTTCAGAGGGCTTAGCCGGGGAAAAATCTGGTTCAAAACCAGACAGAAGAAGAATATATAACAGCGTTTTTTAAAGTCATTGTCAGAGGATCGTAGGGTTAGGTTGTTCAACAGGCTTAATGAGAAAGGAATTGAGCACTCTGAGTATTCTAACAGTTCAGGAAGGTGACAGATTTACCCAGGGTTAAGTCTTCTAGGGGACCTCACTCACTGTCACCCTAAATATAGTAGCTAGTCAGGCCATGGAAGCAAATGTTGCTGTCTCCTGGGCCTTCTTTGACTGCACATATTCCACCTGCAGTTAACAAAAACATTTTGAGAGTTTATTTTGTGGATGATCTCAATTTGATTGACCCAGATGGTGTCTAATGCATTCTGCAATCTGATTGTGTGGTAGCAAACAATTTGATAGTTGCCTTAGCTGCCTTTGATGGAGGCAGTCTGGGAGAGGTAAGATTTACAGCAGGGACAATTGGATGCTTGGTTTTATTTGTTTTATAGCAATGTGTCCTTACTTTTTTACTTTCTATCAGGATAGCTTATCATTTTTGAGGTGACATGGCCTAGTACTGATATGACCAGAAGATCAGAAAACTGAAAGCAGTAAAAAGGATGTTAAAGTTGGAAGAACAACACCCAGACACATGGCTGGCTGTCATGACCAATAGACCTAGGGCTATCTCTCCAGGGTTTTCAGGACATTAAAGACAATCAAAAGGTTTGTTACAACAAGGGTCTGTATTCTTGGCTGGCTTACCATTTTGGTCACATATTTTCCTCCTGTGGAAATAATCATCCTGCAGTAAAGTGCTGGTCCAAAGAGGGGCAGTCCAACTGCAGCAGGGCAAGAAGGTCAGATACTGAGGTTCCCTCTACTAACTCAGAGGTACAGAGTTAAGCTACTTCCCCTAACAGAGCAAGTAGCGGAGATGAGATTGCTGGAAGTCTTCAGTATTAGTAGTGTTACTCACTCTCCTGTTAATCTGGACCACTTACCCCACCTACTGCAATGCTCCCGGTACTCCTCAATCATACATGAAATATTGGAAGGGCTTCTATGTGGCTTTCCATTGAAGTCTGTGGCACTCTCACAAATATATATGAATTTAAGGCTCAGTCAGAAGGAAGTAGACCATTATCAGGAAGCTCAGCCTCAAAGAGGTCATTATGGGCAGAATATTGGGTCCCTTTGATAATCCGCCCAATCTTGCCTTCAATGTGTTCTCACTCTAGGACTGGTGCTCCCTCCAAAAGGAAAGGGAATTTCATTTAATTCACCATTTATCCTTCTTTCAAGGGAGTACTGCTAGCAAGGGTTTCAACAGAGAGGAGACAGCAGTACAATACACTTATGGTTATAAAGAGCTATCCTGTCCCCTGAGTGTGCAAATTGGGCAGCGAGTCAGACTTCTAGTTGCTTCCCATACAGGAAGGGGATTGACACCTGCTGGGTATGGTTTTGAAAGGAAATTCTTCAAATCAGTCATACATGTGGGATGCACAGAGGGTTGCAAGATATTTGAAAATTTCATCATATCACTGCAATGGTGCTGGAAAGATAAAGCTCCCAGTCAATCATCAATCCATTATTTAGAAGATTTTTCTAGCACTGGTTTTGGGTTTTGATGCAGAAAAGGAAGAAATGGATGTTTTTAATCAGTGTTGTTGGGAGCTAGGGATAGCTTTGGTGAAAAAGAAGGTGGTGAATGCATTTATGTCCCTTTCTTTCATCAGTCTGGAGTTGGTACAAATTCTTCCCATTTTTGATTTTTTTTTTTTAGTCCCAAGAAAAACATTTTAAGATCAGGAGCACCATAGGGTCATTTCCCAAGGCCTGAAAAGTCAGGATAAAGGAAGTTATTGAATTGGTGGGCCTCCATAACAATGCTTGCAGGGCCAGTACTGCAGACAAAGTATTTACTAGATTATTGGCAAATCCACTAAAAGGTAGTCAGCTGAAACATCTCTGTGTAACAGCAGCCTTGAGAGTAAGGAGAATCTTATTATTTGGTGGCAATTTTTGACAAGTTTCAATGGTTCACATTCTGGTAACATAAATGGGTCTCATTGCAGGCCTTGCACCTCTTTGAGACTACCCATACTGCTGGGATCAATGGTTTTCAACCAGCCCTGGCCTAAGGCTTAGTACAAGGAAGAAAGGATGGACATCACCTTTTTAGACTTAAAGCCAATTTGAGGGGCATCTGTGGTATGGCAGGAATAGTTTGCCAATCAGAAGGTTAAGTTTTATTCAAAAAACTTTACAGTGGCCCACATCCTCAGGAAGGCATCATCTACATCCAAAAGTGTGCAGTCTTTGATCAGGGGTTAGTTTTATATATTAATCAAGTAAATCTGTTTTTTTTCAGGCAAGCATACTGCTGATATAGCCAATATATTAGCCAATACACTTCCTCATCAAATGATCTAACTGTTCCGCGGCCTGAGGCAAAAGCAGAGACAATGGCCATCCCTGTGCACCTGTAGCTGTTTGGAGAGGAGTAATGAAAGAGGCTTATGGGTTGACTGTTTTATCATTTCTAAGATTTATTTTAACCTTCATCCATCCAAACCAAGTTGTCCCTATTGCTCATATCTCACTATGTAATTTCCAGATGTACTTATAAACAGACAGTCAGGTCCACTTGTCTTCACCTTTCTGCCCTTATTCTGCTAGCTAAGGTGTTTGACCTTGCAGACTTCACCAAGTTTTAGGTTCTTGCTGGTATTTTAAAAGAGTGGGGGAAGGTCCCAGACAAGTTTTAGACTTTTGTGCTTTTTATTGCTTATGCTACTTCACGGAGTTTTGCCTATTTCCTGCTTCGGTATTCCATTTTTTTTTACCTTCCCAGAGGTCAGTTAATTGCCTCAGAATTTAGAGCATGTTTATGGATAGTTCTGAGCAACCAGCATATTTCTAATTGAGAATATTCATCACACTTTTTTCACATTGGTCATGCCTCTGAACTTACCAGAGAAGGACAGTCCACTGTGGTTATTGAAAGACTTCTTTTTTTCAGTTATGTGCATTAAACTCCTTTCATGCTTGTCTAATATTATTCATTTTATAATAGGTTCCAAGAGGATTGTGACTGGGTCATTCCTTTGTTGTTCCTGCATCAATTGGGGCCAAGTTTCATCTGGAAGGTGGACATTTGGGCCTTGAGTCCACCATTTTTGTCTGGAAATGATTTGCAAGCTTATCTGTAAACAATTTGCCAACAAGATTTGATTGGACCAGGTTCACTTATTGATTATTCACATTGGAGGCAATGACTTGAGTAGTACTTTGAATAAAAGAAGATAAGAAAGGTTTCATCCAATAACAATGTTTTCCAGGAGTTCATGTGGTGTGGCCAGCTGTCATTCCCTAAAATTTCTTGAAGCAGGCCTGTTTACAATCACTGCTGAAATCAGCTCACAGGTTTTTGAATCACAGTGTCAACGCTTGTACATCTTCTTGGTTTCTTATTTCTTGAACACTAGAAATTTTTGGGCAGGGATCCCATTTGGTTTGATTTTGATGTGGTTCACCCATCTGCATATGGAGCCTGCATATGGCTTGGATTTTGTGTTTGGTAGGAATTAGGAGTAATTTAAGATTCATGGTTATTTGTTAAGGTCCATAGAGTTTGGTAGCCTTTACAGTACTTTTACAGTTAGGTTACAACATTAGTTAAGATTTATAAAAAAAGTGTTTAAACATTAATATTCCTAATGAAGTATGTGATAAAAATATATCAATATTTGTTTCTATTGAACATATATACCTTATTTGCAATGGTGATGGACAGGTTGACAGATGAGATCAGACAGGAGTCCCTGTGGACTATGATGTTTGCAGATGACATTGTGATCTGTAGTGAGAGTAGGGAACAGGTGGAGGAGACCCTGGAGAGGTGGAGATATGCTCTAGAAAGAGGAATGAAGGTCAGCAGGACTAAGATAGAATATATGTGTGAATGAGAGGGAGGATAGTGGAATGGTTAGGATGCAGGGAGTAGAAGTGGTGAAGGTGGATGAGTTTAAGTACTTGGGATCAACAGTTCAGAGTAATGGTGAGTGTGGAAGAGAGGTGAAGAAAAGAGTGCAGGCAGGATGGAGTGGGTGGAGAAGAGTGGCAGGAGTGATTTGTGACAAATGAGTTCCAGTAAGAGTGAAAGGGAAGGTTTACAAGAGGGTAGTGAGACCAGCTATGTTATATGGGTTGGAGACAGTGGCAATGACAAAAAGGCAGGAGTCAGAGCTTGACGAGACAGAGTTGAAGATGTTAAGATTTGCACTGGGTGTGACGAGGATGGACAGGATTAGGAATAAGTATATTAGAGGGTCAGCCCAGGTTGAAAGGTTTGGAGACAAAGCCAGAGAGGCAAGATTATGTTGGTTTGGACATGTGCTGAGGAGGGATGCAGAGTATATTGGGAAAAAGATGCTAAGGATGAAGCTGCCAGGTAACAGGAAAAGAGGGAGGCCTAAGATAAGGTTTATTGATGTGGTGAGAGAGGGCATGCAGGTGGTTGGTGTGACAGAGCAAGATGCAGAGGACAGGAAGAAATGCAAACAGTTGATCTGCTGTGGCGACCCCTAACGGGAGCAGCCGAAAGAAGAAGAAGAAGATGAACATATATACCTTTGTTTTTTATTTTTTTAAGGGAAAGTATTTGCAAGCAGTAGTCAAAACTTGACTGTGTATTAATAATCATACGACCTGGGATGTTGAAAGTTGGGCCTGTGAGATGCTGTAGAGCCAGGAAAGGGAGGGGGACAGGCTGAAGTAGCCTGGTGGACAGACAACTGCTGATCCCCTCCTTTAATTCTCCCTTGTTTCATGGGTTAGTTGGGCTAGCTGTGAGAGTTTGAGCACATCACATGGCAATGAGACTTCCTGTCTGGTTTATTGCATTCATTTGTTTACATGGTGAATTTGAAGTTGGAGCATGTTTATGAATTGATGGAAGCACACTTATTTGTCTTGGATAAACATGGTTCCACTGTCTATTTGGTATTGTGATTTATTGGGGGAAGTAGGCTTTCAGACCTTATCCATAACTTCTTACAAAACTAACATTATATCTCTATTAAAAAATAGCACACAGAGAAGAATGTCTACAGCTATTAGGCTTTTATTTTACAGTCACTTCTGAAACTGAACTTTCAGGTGGCATTTCTTCAGGAAAGAACTTTGTCGAGAGGTATCTCTGTCTGTTTCGATGTTTTTAGCAGAGACCCTTGCTACTGGACTCAGATTTTTCCAGAGATTTTCCCCTCTCTGAATTGGTTCAGTACTGGTTTGTGCATGCTCTGGTGGAAAATTAATACATCGGTCATTTGCTCTGCTTTTAATGTGGTCTGTGCTTGTTCTAGGTGAGCTAATATTTCTCCATTCTAGACATATTACAATAAGTGATGGTTTGCCAGAACTTTAAGATCTTGATTAGGTCTGAATGAAGTCCCAGTACACATCACCAACTCATATAAAAAGTGTATGTGATGCCTAAGGCCACAGGAGTGTTGTCACCTTATCTTAACTCATTGCCAGGCAATGAATAACTCTTTCTGCAAGAATTAGTGAACATTGCTGGTCCAGCAGGACAGCCCAAGAGGCAGTGGCTATTTCATGTACTTTATGAATTAGTGATGCATTCCTGCAATAGTACAATAACACGTAAAAGCTTGGTGCCTGAGTATGCTGTTCTTGCATCTACCATATTTTAATAAATGCCATTCTATGGCCATGATACTGTCTTTCAAATTAAGTAATTAACCAAAAGGTCACCTTAGAATTTTTTTCAAAGTCCACTAGTTTATATAGCTTACATAAAACACTTCACAAAGCCAGGCACTGAAAAAATAACCCAATACTCAATGCAAAAATCTTAAAAGTCTAGACATTTAAATTTATTCATTTAAATTTAACAAAAATGAACTGGTATCTTTGAGCAAGCAGACACTGATACTGAAAATGTTTAGTGGCATCAGCTTTGTTCTTCTAATTGTCTGAATCATTCATGTATGAGAAAGAAATAATGATCTAACATTGTGATCACAGCATTGTGATTATATCTCAAATGCTTCAATATCTTAGTCATAGAATAATTAAATGGAATAGCAATCTGGAGAACATGGGCTGAAGTACAAGCTATGTTCCTTAATGTTGACGAGGCATTTACTTCTAAGACTTCTCAATCGTATAGCAGTTAATTTTTTCTGTGATTTAAGTGATGTGTTGACTGACTCTGCTCTTACTTGATGTGAGAATATTTTGATGTATATTGATAGACAGATTGACTGATGGATATGGAATATGTGGGGTTATGATGTGTGATGCCTGAAACATCTTATACTGCAGGTTTAGGGACTAAGTTATGTCATGAGTATCATTCCTTAAATTTACACTGCAAGGTATTTCATGCATCACACAAAGCAGGCCTGCATGTATTCCATGTATTTATTTTTTTCTGTTTTATTGTTTCTCATTAACTTCAACTGGCCACATTAGTTGTCTGTGTTTTTTATATAATAGAACATCAGATAGTTTCTGTAGTTTTTATAAATGGAGTATAAAGTGGGTGTCTTTGTATTCTAGATCTAAAGTACATTTTAATGACCTTTTTTATCCTGACAGTTCATTTATTTTATGTATTTTAGAATATTGATAGACCACCGAGATTTAAATGAGGATTTGTTAGCTTTATGATTTGGATATTTTTCTTATTTAGTTTATTTTTAGATATTTTATTAGTTATTATTCTATGGACATTGTTTACCAGGAAAGCGTATGTGGACAGTATTGCCCATTTCAGTGAAGGCCTATGGAGAAAAGCTCCATTAAAAGTAAAATGAAAGTAAAGAAAGCTGTAATAAATATGCGCAAGGAAAATAAGTATATTGCTGTATATGAAATAAAACAGATATATACACGTTTTGAAGATGCACTTTAAGAAATACAAGCTTTCCGACAAGTTAACAAAGCATCACATAGGTTTACAATGAGAATAAAAACAAAAGTATAGCATGAATATTTCCCCTGCCTCTAAACCTAACCCGATAGCTTAACTTTAGGAAAACTCTTTTCCATAACACTAACACTATACAAGACAGTTTGCACACACAATAGACAGAATGTGTGTGTGTGTGTGTGTGTGTGTGTGTGTGTGTGTGTGTGTGTGTGTGTGTGTGTGTGTGTGTGTGTGTGTGTGTATATAGTGTATATATGTATATAGTATATAAGTACAGGGTTGCAAATACAGGCAGGAGTCACCTAACAGTTCTCACTTGTGTGTATATAGTAATCTGCCATGGAAAAAATATATCTGTTCCAGGATCCTTATTATGCTTTTGAAATTAAGACAAGATATCTCATTTACTTGCAGAAGAGCAGGTCATTGTGCTTGCCTTCTATTTCTACATTGCAAATCATGTGAAATAATATAGCTTGTATGATAGTGCATCGCTAAATAAACTTATATAGGCAGAAGTTTTCAAGAGGAAGCATCTTTTATTTACTTCAAAACGTTTTCAGCTTATTTTCAGGTCGTTGTCTTCTGATATAGCTTCCAACAGGCATTTGTCATTTATTCCCCACAGAATTAAAAATGTTCTTCTGCAGGACCATTTGATGTTTTACTTTGCTTATCAGGCTGCAAATTGTTTGAGCTTTACTGAAGTAATTGCAGTTGCCTTGAATGAAAAGAAAAACAGCACAGATCAACAGCCTTCAGCATCTGTAAGTGCACTTCTTTCATTTGTAATTCAAATTCAGACTATTATGGATTTTTCTGACTGTGAATTGTTCTGCTATAGCAATAAACAGTGCAGCTTACAGAATTAGTATGACATGTCAGGACATCTCTCAAGGCAACTTACAAAGCTGCGGAAATGTTACCTTGAATAATTTAAGCAAGCGTATTGAAAGCACTAAACTTTTACTCAGTTAAAAACTGACACAAATTATTTTTAACACATTTTTTCAGTAAACAAGTTATATAATGCAAAACACTTAGTAGCCTAAGCATAAGGTGACACTATTCAGAAATCCTGAAAGTACAGCATAGGACTTACTGTATCACTGACTTCAATTTATAAAGGAATCATATATATATTTTTATTTTTTTCCTACACACGAGTATATCTGAATAATGTAATATTATATATACTAGTAATATGAAAGAATAACATTAAAAAATCCACTCTGATCTGGAAGAATATAAAATATAGGTATGTATTCCAAGAATAACAATATAATTATAAATTCTCATGGAAGAGGTTACTTATGTTTATACATAAGAAAAACAGTCTCTGTAGATTCATTACTTGAAATGGGGCTATCTTATTTCAAGGTAGACAGAAAAATCAGCTAACACCATTAAGGTGATGGGATGGAAGGATGCTTGCTGCATTATAAAATAAGTGTACTCTGGGTGACAATGAGGGTGCTTGTGAGACTTTTAGGTGGATATAAAATGATAACCATACACTGCATGGGGGCAGGACACATTATGTAGCTGAAATCACTGTGCATAACATTAAGTTACACAAAGAGTTATAGTAAAAACATAAAATGTTAGAAAAGGAAGACCACACTGTAGGAGAGGCATACAATTATAACAGTTTTTATTTTGCAGTTAGGGAATGGTGAAGACTTGCAGTTGGTACAGAGGGGTTTGATTCCTACAGCCCTCATCTGCCTATTATGTGACTTTGAGCAAGTCACTTTACTGGACATTGCTTAGGGCAACTGGGAATTGAGTTAGGCTCCTCAATGGTCTCCTGGACTGCATGCCTAATAACTACATAAAAAAATATGAACATCTATGGTTAAAAAGGAATTGGGAGTTTGTAGATGCTATAATGGAATCTTGACCTGAAAAAAATGAAAAGGAGCAAAATACTGTAAAATGATGAAAGATACTCTTTGACTTGTCTTCGTTTTGCAAAGGAGATTAAAGCGTTTAGACATGGAATAAACACTTGTAAAATAATATTTTCTCAGTTCCATTCAGAATGTTAACATTAGAGTTGGGAAACATAATAAAAAATATCTGGAATGGAAATAGTACATTATTTGTAATAAAAATTATAGTGAAAAGTAATATAATCAGTTGGAAAGGACTAACAGGAGTGAATGAGCTGTGGCGCAAATAAAAATACAATAATAATAATAAATGCACTATTATATGTATTGTGGAGAGTAAATAACCACACTAGCCTGCATTCATTCCCACGTTAGCGTACCCACAGTGATTATACTGTATGGAATAGAAGTCCATATATGGGCCAAGCAAGCATCAATTATCCTGTGTTGCATTCTAGTATTGCCCCAAAGCCCATCCATAATCACTTTAATTTTTTTTTCAAAATGGTGCCCTAACAAAATAGATTCCAAAGAAAACACTAAAAACTGTAAACATTAGTGTTTTAAGAACTTTCTATTAGAAAACAGAAGGTAAAACAAAGAAACTCTCTTTGGTCACCTAGGATAGCAGAATGGGTCTATGTTCATAATACTTTATTGATCTTCAAACATATCACTTAGTGAAACTGCTCAGCTTATTGATGTATTGTTTCCTTTATGCACCCTAGCTGGGCTTCCATAACTTCTTTTACCTTGAATTAAAGGCTTGTTTCTGATCCGGCCCCTTCCATGTAGAATCAGAAGGGAACCTAGAAGAAAGGGTATTGCTCAAGAGAAGACCACAAGTTACTCCTGTTGACTTCTGTCAACAAAATTAGACCTCTTCTTACCATCAGCAATGGATTTGACATCTTTTCCCCATTGCCTCACTCATTCCTAATGACCTGCTTGCTGCTTTTACTGGATGAGCATTTGAAGTTGTGATCAGTCAAAATGGCTTTAAACTCATCCAAGATTCCCAATGCATTCTTCTGTTCTCGATATCCTTAAGAGGGGATTGGTCCTGTATTATTCCCTGGGCAGACAACTTCCTCATTGACCTTCCTGGATTTTGAAACTTATTATGGTTACTTTCTTTTCTAACCACTATAGGAATCTTTATTGCTATTGATGTTTGCATAAAATGTGGCTCTTGAGTTGACTAGGAGACTTAATAAGTGTCAATTGAATTGTGCTCATTTGCTCATCTTCTCTCTTCAGTCAACATTACCATGCATGATATCTTGGTGGAATTGAACTGATTTCTCCAGACAATAGCAGCATATTTGTGCATTTCCCTGAAAAATCAACTTCACTATAGCTGTTGTATTAGTTGGACAACAGCACTTTCGCTTTGCATATTACACATATACAGATAATTCATGCCATTCTTTAATGAACTAGCAGAGAAAATTATTTACTAATGTAGACTTATTGCCCAGCTATTGAAAAAGTTTTCAATGCCATTATCTTTCTTAAAATTTCATTTTTTGATAGCTACAACACCTAACAATCAGATATTACAACTTACTTGACACTATGGGAATTTTTCCTATCCTGTGTACTCTTATCTGTCTGGATATAAAACATTCATTATAATACAAAATTCACTTTAAATGCACAAGGAAGACCAGAGATAGGCTTAGCGTAGTATATTTTAATATCTGCTCTCATATAACACTTTTTCATAGGTTCATAGGTAAGTACTAGGCTATTGGCCCCAGGGCCTATACAAACTTAGCCAAAAAGGTACCCTGGCTTTCGCCACCCAAGAAAATTATTTTCCTGTGCCCCTGTCAAGAAAAGCCACAGAAGTGATCCCGGGGTGAATTGCCTATTTCACATCCGATAATCAAGATTTTTCTTGAAGAGTGCTAATGAGGAGCTTTGTTTGATATAGATAGGTAGTTTATTCCAGAGTATGGGAAGTCTCTGGGACAGGAATCTATCCCTCCAGCATGTTCTGTTTATTGTGGTGACAAGGTTTAGGTCCCTAGCGCGTGTAGCTCAGAGGGATTGGATTTCTTTAAGTGGAGCATGTCCAACAGCTCTGGGTTTGACATAGCTTTGTATGTTAGGCAGAGATCTCCTCTAAGTAGGCGATATGCGACGGAGTAAAGCTGGATTTTTTGAGACGGTCTGCATAGGGCATCTGTTTATGACCAGTAATCCTCCCTGTGAGGTATTTCTGCGGCCTTTCCAGTTGTTGTAGATGTCTTGTGAGGTACATACCAGATGGGGCATTGTAATCTATAATGGGTCTAATGAGTGATGAGTAGAGGGGAACAATGACCTCTTTTTTTCTGGATGAGAAACCTTTTGTGATGAGGTGTGCCATGTAGAAGGATTTCCTGACCACTGTGGCGATGTGATTATCAAAGGAGAGACTACTGTCCACCTGTGTCCCAAGGTCTCTTATCACACTTTCGGTGTTAAGTAGACTACCGCCTAAGTGGTAGTTCATGGGTACAGAGTTTTTACCAAAGGGGATGACAGTGCACTTTTTGGCATTGAGCTTGAGGTCATGGCTTTGACACCAGGCATCTGTCTCAGTGAGGCCCTTTTGTAGGATGTCCACATCGTTAGGAGTTTCGATTATGGCTCCTAGTTTGCAGTCATCTGTGAACTTAGTTAGCCAAAGACCTTCTGTGTTAGCCTGTACTTCGGAGAAGTAGATACCAAACAGGAGAGGTCCCAGAACTGAATCCTGTGGTACTCCACTTGTCACTGGTCTGAAGTCTGATTTGGAGTCTGCTACTTTCACAGTGTCGGGTCTGTCAGTAAGCCAGTTGGCAACCCATCTTGTGACATAGGGATTTATACCTAGTTTAGTGAGTTTATCTATAATTCCAGAGTGGGGGATGGTGTCAAACACCTTGGCAAGATCTAGATAGGCTGTGTGAATCACCTTACCCTCATCTATGGCTTTGGTGACTGCTTCAAAGAAGTCTATCAGGTTTAGCAGACATGATCTGCCTTTTACAAACCTGAACTGTGCGGGGTCCAGAGTTTGGACATCTCCATTGTCTTTGTTTATGAGTTCCATGATGATACGTTCCATAGCCTTGCAGACCAGGCTCATCAGGCTAATGGGGTGGTAGTTCCCGGGGTCTGTCGTGGTTCCCCCTTTGTGGAGTGAGATAACCGTCATGTGCACCATTCAATAGGCACAAAGTCTGAGGTGTGGCTATGACTGATCATGGTACTTAAGTGGGGTGCCAGTTCATTCTGTAGTTCATGTAGAAGACAGCCTGGGATGTTGTCAGTTCCTATGGATGCTGTGTTCTTGGCTTTGGAAAGTGAGGTTTTTACCTGTGCAGCAATGATTACAGGAACTTTGCATTCTTCCAGTATAGAGATGGGCCCTTTAGGGGGTGAGAGGGGGGTAAAGTTAGCACTGAACCTATCTGCCAGGATGTTGGCAATATCAGTTGGTTCTGTATATTTAGTGCCATTGTGCTGTAACTCAGAGCAGATCTGAGTGTTGCCATTGAGATTCTTGACATAGCTATAGAATGCTTTGTGGTTGTCTTTAGAATCAGTGGCGATTTTGTTTTCATAACTAACTTTGGAGGATTTTATGCAGGATCTCAGCTTCTTACTGAGGTTGACTAGGGAGTTCCTCCAATCATGGGATTTTACTCTTTTTTGCAACAGTCTCTTTCTTCTGTTGTAGAGTTTGTTTATGGCAGAAAACCACCAGATTGGCTTCCTTTTTTTGGAGGATAGCATCTTGGTTCTGTTAGGGGTAGCACGATCCATGCACTCGTGTAAGTGCTTATAAAGTGCATTTGTGTAGGATTCAGCAGTCGTACCTCTATTGTCCATCTGCATAGGTGTCGTGAAGTTTGTCACTTCTGTCTTAAGAAGTGTGAAATTGGCTTTGGAGAAATTTTTTACGGTTGTTTCCCTAATGGGGGTGGGGGTGGGATGTGCATGTCTAAGGTGATTAGCTTGTGGTCGGATCTGACCAACTAGGAATTGACCTCTGGTGTCGAACATTCTCTGAAATAACTCAACAATACATTTAAATACTCTTCCAAAGTACCAATTAAAACTAATTACCCCATTAAGCAATAAATTAAAACCACAACACAATATACAGGATTAACCATTTAGTTTCTTGTTCTCTAAAAAACACTTAATATTTATATGTGCATTCAAACCAGGTAGACTGTCAGCACCAAGTTTAATCTGCCAAAATACCTCTCTTATTTCTACCTGGTTTTTAAAGTCCCCCTCTCCTTTGTCAACACTAACCTGTTCCAAAACAGTAAAACAATTTTTTTTTTATTTTTTACAAACATTAGAATGCTTAAACAAAGCATTATTTACATCTTTTTGTTTTATAGCATTCAGGTGTTCTTTGATTCTGTCACATAACCTTCTCGTAGTCATTCCAACATAAAACGAGTCACAGCCTGAACATAGTGCAATGTATATCACATCTGTAGATACACAATTGTACCTAAAAGCAAAATTTATATTGCATGACAGATGGGGCAACATAACAAAAGATCCCTCATTGATGTACTTACAAATAGAACATCTATTACATTTATAGATTCCTTTGTTTTTGTTAGTTGAAATTGGCTCAACTTTAGTGTCAGACCTTTCCAACAGCTGTTTTAAACTCTAATCTCTAGTACTGACAAATTGTGGAGTATTACCTAAATTTGTCCTAATTCTTTGTGTCTATTAATGATTCTCCAGTCATTATTGATAATATTTCTAATTTCAGGAGCATCAACGAACATATCTAAGGTACAACAGGAAATATTAAAATTGACATCCTGATCTAATCTACTAGATTTATTTACAAAACCATTCAACAATATTGGTGGAAAAAGAGTGACCCTCTTGCCCTGAATTTCTTTAGCTGCATTATCTAGTAGACTTAATGGGTAACCCCTGACCAGGAAAAGTGAAGTGATGAAATCAACTTCCTTTTTGAAAACTTCATCCTTACTAAGTATTGCCCTGTAGGTATATTTCATTTCATATACCAAGGGTGGTTACTTAGGCAATGTAAATAACTATTAGACAAGTAGTTTTTCTGTAGATGTTGCTTTCAAAACACTTGCTGACTGAATCCAATGTATGTTGTACATCCAAAAAGTCAACTACATGTCCAGTACCTCCAGACATAAAAGACAAAAAAGTAGATGTTTTGTTCAAATGTCTCAAAAAATATTATTGTCAGTTTGTCCTTCCATAATAAAAAACAGGTCATCAACAAACCTGTTATAAAGCAAGATGTTCTTAAACTCTTGCATGTTAGATAGTAATTCTCTTTCCCACCATCCAAGCACAAGATCTGCATATGCTGGGGCAACAGTTGCCCCCATAGCAACTCCCTTCTTTGGTCTATAATATCTGTCATGAAAAAAGAAATAATTATTTTGTAATACTAATTCCCAAAACTTACAATAAACCTCTATCGTGTCACCTGTTAAGTGACGGTATTTGCACAAATAATCTCTAACAAAGTCAAACCCTTGTTCAATAGGTATAGATGTAAATAAAGAAACAATGTCAATGGTAACAAGGTTAATAACATTAGTACCAAAGGAAAAAGTCAAATAATATGATTTAAAAAGTCCCATGAATCCCAACAATAAGACAGTAAACCCTGTACAATTGGATTAAATACAGAGACCAAAAAAATAGATATTCCTTCTGTTATACTGCCACTTGCAGATACTATAGGTCTAAACAAAACGGGGGGTGGATTGGATCTTTGTGGATTTTTGGTATTCCAAATAAAATACCCACTTGTGCATGCTTAGTATAAAAAAAGCTGTATAAATTCAAATCTGTTTCACCGTTCTTTACCATATCTTCTAACAGTGAATGTAAATAGCTATATTTATTATGAATTTCTCCAATAGAAACCACTTGATGCTCATCTTGGTTACTAAGCATCTCTTCCATACTTTCATAATAATCATTAGCATTCATAATTACCAATCCACTCCCTTTATCAGCCTTCATACATCTTAAGCTTTTGTCATTACATAATTCATTCAGTGCACTACATTCTACATGAGATAAATTACAGTAAGCTTTCACCGTCTTCTTTTTAAGAAGATCGCTTATATCCTTTTCACAAAATGCTTCAAAATTTCTTATGGTAAAATGCATAGATGGATTAAAAGTGGATGGCCTTCTTAAACAATTTTTAATGCCAGCATCCTTAAGTATGAAGGGTAGATTAAGCTTCGGAGTATACATTTTCAATTGCAATATCGTGCAAGTTAAACATGACCTGTGGCTGGGAATAAAACTCAGTCCAAATCTAAGTACATTTAAATGTTAGTCATTCAAGTTAATTACTTAAATTGAATAGTTTTGTCTCTTCCACAGGTGTGCAAGTTATTTTAGTTTTACCTTGTTGCGACTGTGACCTCGAATGGAGCTGTCGAGTATCAGTTGCTTGCCTCAGGTTTTTATTTCTGAGTTTTTTGGCTCTTCTATTTCTTCTGAAGACTCAAAATCCAGTAGTCCTATTTAGAAATGTATTAGAAGTACTTGGTAACATTTCTAGAAACTCCTCATCATAACTGTTGTTACAACCATTAGTTTCAGTTTGTCTAAGTTCTCCTTGTGAGGAGTCTATGTTTCTGCTTCTATTAGTAGCTGTGTACACCATCTGAATGTTTGATTGGTTGGCCTGATTTGCTACACCAAAAGAATGTTTAAAGGGCCAATGTTATAATGTGTTTGAATTTACTGTTTTCCTTATGGGTGGTGCCTTAACAGAATGAGTAGAAGACAATGTGTAAGCCGTATTTGTCTGATAGGCTACACGATCTTGTTCTAATTTCTTTAACTTATGGGCTGCTACTGTTTTCTCATAATGATCAACAGTTATTAGCATACGTTTGTATTGCTGTCTTGTTTCACTAGAATTGGAGAGAAATAGTTGTAAATCAGCATCCCAATTCTCTAGTTGTTTCCTGATTTCACTTAACAAATCATTGTTCCTTTTAATAATTGCACTATGTTCAGGCTGTGACTCGTTTTATGTTGGAATGACTACGAGAAGGTTATGTGACAGAATTAAAGAACACCTGAATGTTATAAAATGAAAAGATACAAATAATGCTTTATTTAAGCAATCTAATGTTTGTAAAAAATTTTAAAAAATTGTTTTACTGTTTTGGAACAGGTTAGTATTGACAAAAGAGAGGGAGACTTTAAAAAACAGGTGGAAACAAGAGAGGTTTTTTGGCAGATTAAACTTGGTGCCGACTGTCCACCTGGTTTGAATGCACATATAAATATTAAGCGTTTTTAGAGAACAGGAAACTGAATGGTTAATCCTGTATATTGTGTTGTAGTTTTATCTCATTGCTTAATGTAGTAATTAGTTTTAATTGGTACTTTGGAAGAGTATTTAAATGTATTGTTGAGTCTTTTCAGTGAATGTTCTGAAGAAGTGTTGTACAAAAGCGAATATTAAAATATACTACGCTAAGCCTATCTCTGGTATTCCTTGTGCATTTAAAGTGAATTTTGTATTATATTTTTTGGTTGTTCACTTAGCCTTTATGGTGGATTTTGGTGATTTGTAGTACAGTCATTATTTCTTGTAGCTAGTTATCTACAAGAAGAGACTGGGTTTGTTCCCTGTAGTCATTTGCTTAATTCCACAATTCAAAAGATTTCTCTCAGAGAGCAATTCTGCAGACCTACATGTTTAATTTGCAGTGTACTGATTTTGCTTTTAGCACAGCCATTTAATTTGACACTCAGCATTATAGTATATTTATCACTATTTATAGTCAGTAATTTAATCTGATCAGTTTTACCTCTGAAATCTGAGCTTTCCTGCTACATGGCTACAACATTTGCATTCAGGGCACCTGGCTTACTCAGAATCCTAACCTCTCCTCCATCCTTGCAAAACGTCTTAAAATATTTAAGCAGTCATATAACCCTATCAGCGTAAAATCTATAGCTTCCTAAATGTCATGTAAAGACTTCTTTTTCCATCAGAAAAAATGAAAATTACAGTTGTGTCTGGGATGAAGCAAAATTCTGTACTATGAGCAATAGCATTTAATTTACTTAACAAGCAATTAAGGAACCTCAAAATGTTTAAAATCTTGGGAGATGACAATTCAAAATTGTGATGCTCATAGGTCACAAAACATTCAAAAGCATTTTTTGTAGGGGTTAACCCATTCTGCACCTCTCATGTGGTGAAGCAAACCCTCACACCCTCATATTAAATACTACTAACTCTGAATTTGTACAAATTAATAAAAAGGGAATTACAATTCTCTGAGTGCCACTTAATTGGAACTTAACAAACAGTAGGGATACCAATCTCAGGCTGCCATCACTGTTAAAGCTTCACAATGCATGAGACTACATTTTTGGGAAACAAAAGTCTGCTCTGCAGCGGGCTAAGGGGTGGAGTCTGTGCCTCAAATCTGATGTATTATTTCCTGTGTGATGGTGTGCAGAACCTTAGCACATATTTATATAGATTGCATGAATCAGCTATTCACAAAAGGCAGGCATTTTCTGAACTCTGAGTTCAGTGTTAAACTTTTTTTTTCTTTTTTCCCCCAACATCTGCATTGACATTAATGTAAATCCTATTGACAAAGTTGGTAATGAGGTGAAATTCATCCTTCTAAATGTCATAATCCGATTGCTAATGTATGCTAGAAGATACCATGGACCTTTATTGACAGATGGTTTGCAACAAAGACAATATACTGCATATGGTGAGATGTGCTGTTTATGCTATTATTACAGCAAATAATATGTTGTTGTTGTTGTTGTGTCTTTCGGCTTATCCCAGTTAGGGGTCGCCACAGCGGAACTCCAGTCCGCTAATGTTTGGTAGTGGATTTTTACGTGCCGAGTTACCAACCCTGACGCACAACCTTCAACGAAGGCACGCCCATTCACGCATGCCTCCACACAGAAGACGCTCTAGTTGAGAATCAAACGCGACAACGTCTTGCTGTGAGGCGACAATGCTACTGCAGCACCACTACCGCGGATTTTTACAGCAAATAATATGCATTTGCAAAACAGATATAAACATATTCATATTATTACAGCAAATAATATGAATATGTTTATATCTGGTTTGCAAATGCATGTTTTGGGGCAAAAATGGTTGTCAGTGTAATTGACAAACCTACAATAGAGACTTATTTGCATGTTAAATATAGCCAACATTATCGCAAAATGAAATGAAAACTTCCTGAAGTATCTTTGTCACTAACATATAAATGTTTGGTTTGTTTATATGAATGATTTCTATGACACAATGAAAAGATACCACATCAGCCACAACTGTATATAAATTATTGCACTCAATGGCAAAAAGATAGAAAGTAACATAAAGTGTGAAACAAGCGAAGCCTGTGTTGTGATAAATATGATTGATTAATGTTCTGATCATGAAAAAATATTTCAATGGTTGTTACATGTGGGAAAAATAGCATCACTAGAATGATTCCAAGTTTTACTATTTATTGAATAAGGATGCCATACCAGTAATTCATACTGTTCTGAAGACAGACCTTACAAAAGACTTATTTATAAGGAATGTAATGAAATGTTAAAGTAAAGAAATGTTAAATAAGTCATCAAAGTAAATAGTCTTTTGTATTGCTCTAAAGCTGCAGCAAGGGTAGGGCAAAATGAGCACCTGTCATGGTCCACAGCTTCTAGGGGCACAAATTAGCATATTATTTATTTATATTTAAAAAAAGAAAAGAAAATCTTGTTTATTTTATTTTTCTCTTCATTTTCAGCCTGTTCACGGTCCTCTTTCTGTACTACAAATCTGTGCATCCATATATTTAACATAAGATATTCACCTTCTAAATTAATTCACTACCTTCTGATTGGGCAGGCGCATGCCTGAGACTTCTCATATATTGCAAAGTTTACTGATGCTTTTAGAGTTAGCATGAGAGTGTAAAAGACTGTGGTTATTTTAAAACTTTTTTTTTACATTAGAAGTTAGGCAGAGCTGGATAGATGTTTCAGGTCATTGATTTTCTAGTGAGTACTCATTATTTGCATTAAAGCTGTTGCAGAAGTCCACAGAAGGTTTATCATGAACCAGTTTGTAACTAAGTGATGAGCATATTTAGTTGCTTGAATTTAGTCTTATTCCATACCTTCGGTAAAGCAAACATTTTAATATCTCCTGTTATGGATTGCATAGTCTCGGTTCTTCAGTAAGTAGCAATGCAGCCTACATCTTCTCATGACTGATGTGTCTTGTTTATGCAGAATACCATTCAGTTGAAGCAAACATTATAGTGGACATTTGATTACAGCATGACACATCATGGGGGCATGCATTTGTTTTCCTTCCTGTATTTCCCTGCAATATATATTTGAAATAAGAACTCAGGAGGAGGTGAAGGGAAGGGGGCACTTGTCCAGGGCTCAAAGTGTTAGGAAGTGTTATCAGTTAATCACTCTTGAATGCAAACTGGCAATAAAATTTAAATGTTAGTATTGCATTTGCAGGCAAAACTGAGTTTTGTACTTCTCTGCGTGGAATAAATTGTACCAGAAGATTGCTAGAGTATGAAAGAAGAAATGGGCTTTTTCCCCCATTTCAAGTTCAGAGAAGGGTTTTTCTTTTCTCTTCCAGATCAGTTAAAGTATGACAGGAAGCATGGCTCTACAGGATAAATTGCCTAGTACAACAATTCATAAATATCGCGAAGAAAAGGAAAAGCACAGATACACGGCTAAAGCAAATACTCTTATTGTCATAAGTATGGTAAGAGCTTTCACACTCTAAAGCAGTGCTTCATCAGACCATGTTAAAAGAACTAAACCACGGTCTCATTGGAAGATGAACTCTGTACTGCTTCTTTAGTGACATCATCTCTGTTTTCAGGAACTGAGCTTTCTGCTGAGTTTTCTGACTGCCTCAGCTAATAAAACATATGCCCCTGTTTAAAATCACTAATGTCTTTGTCTAGTTTCTTGTTTTTCTGTACACATAGACGTTGTTCATAGACAGAGACATTGTCTAAGATAGTGTGCAACAATAGCAGGCAGACTTCGCTGGAATAAGTACTGAGCAGCAACTGCAGGGGCATGTCTTTTACTGGCCTAGGCAGTCTGAAAACTCAGAGAAACTGCCCCAAATTCCATACCTCCACAATCATTGATGGCAATTCGCTCCTTCTCAGGTGCTGGTCAGCAGCTGAAGCAACATGATGTCCAGATAAAAGTTAGTTCTATTGAACAGGCTGCTATCCCTTTTCCTCTCCCTATCAGATGTAAATCGTTCAAAGAGAAGTCAAGATCTCTGAGCAGAGGACAGAAGAGGATGAGATCTATGAAGGAAGACTTCCAGTCCAGAGTACTGAAAAGGATTTTAACACAAAATGTTTAGTCTGGAATATATCCGGCAAGCAACTTACCCCTGCGCAGCTGTAGTTACTGCAATGTGGTTTATCGTTTATTCCAGCACAACAGTCAGTTTTCAGTGAAACTGTCATAGACATTAGATCATTTGCAAGGAACATTATGCTTAAATTAGTGTTTAAAAATAAAAATGACTATGATAACAATGTTTTTATAAAACCAAGTTTATTCCAACCCATGCTATCTTCAGTTGTTGAATCTTTTTGCAAGACATGTGAAGCTGATTTATTCAAAATGTCTAATAATAATGGGAATATGAAGGGTTGTTGTATCTTTCGGCTTTTCCCGGTTAGGGGTCGCCACAGCGGAACTCCGGTCTGCTAATGATTGGCAGTAGATTTTTATGTACCAAGTTGCCAGCCCTGACACACAACCTTCAACGAAGGTACGCCCATGCATGCATGTCTCCACACAGAAGACGTTCTAGCTGAGAATCGAACGGGACAACATCTTACTGTGAGGTGACAATGCTACCGCTAAAATTATGATGATTATAGAAGACTCGTTTCTTAATGGTGTTATAGCTATTGATTTAGTATGATACTTAACCACTGAGCATCCCTTGATACCGCAATTTCGGAGATTACCGAAAATATATAAAAATGCTATTTTTCCACCATTTAGGCTGATTGTATCAGGACAAGGGTGGCTGACAGAACCCTTTTCCATATTTATAGAGAAAAAGATTAAACCAGTCTTGGATCAAGTCAGGACTGTTTTGAGAGATACCAAGTATTTTTTTAAATGACCTTTATGAATTTGTCAGTAGGAATGAAATATCTGAAGACTGCCTCCTAATCACCATTGACACAGTATCTCTATTCACTATAATACCTAATTTTGAAGGAATAGAATTAACTAGAGAATCTTTGAGAAGACACAGCAGTTATTACTATACAAAGGTAGATTTGATATGTTTGTTTCTAGAAATAGTACTTGAGAATAACGTCTTCTTGTTTGAAGACTCTCTGTTTCTATAAAAAAACAAGTGTAGCTGTGGGCACACCATGTGCCAATAGCTATGCCAATGTATTTCTTGCCCAATGGAAATCTGAGCATGTGTTGGGCATTAATGAATTCAATTCATGCTTAAAGTTTTATAGAAGGTTTGTTGATGGCTGCTTTTTGGTTTGGGAATGGACCCTAGCGAGATTGACTGAGTTTGTGGAATATTTACACTCAACCACCACATATTTAAGATTTACCTATCAATTTTCATGAGAGTCTATAGATTTTCTAGATGTTCAGGTCTGTAGACATTTTAATTCTAGATTTGAGACAGGCATGTATAGAATGCCCTGCAGGAAAAATGCAGTGCTGCACAGGGGCAGTATGCATCCTGGCTTTGTCTGTAAGAATGTTTTGAGGGGCCAGGGTATGCATATATCCAGATTAAATAGCTCTGAGACAGGATTTCAAAGAGATTTACATACTCTTAGTCATTAATTTTTGGAGAGAGGTTATAGTAATAGAGACGTGAGGAGAATGCATGGTGAGATAGGAACAACAGAGCATCCCCCTGTTTCTATCCTTCGAATGAAGGAGGGATAGATGATCCTTTACTTTCTAGAGAATTATGAGCTAAATCTCCAGTTGTTCCTGTGTCGTTTTATTATACTAATGATGTGAAGATGATTTGTGGCACCATTAGAATGAATTGGGCTATTTTACAAATGGATGAACATATAAAAGATATAATGGGAGATAAACCTTCTTTTCATTTTAAGAACAGGAAACCCTTTAAAAGGCAGTTATGTTATAAGAACATTAAAACACAGAGTTATATCAATATCAATGGAGACAAGATGCGGCACTGTAATAAATGCAATTACTGCATATATATATATATATATATATATATATATATATATATATATATATTAATACCTCAAACCTTTTTGTTCATCCATTAACAGGCAAGGAGTTTAAGTTCAGGGCACAAGCTGATTGTGCTACAGTAAATGTCATATATATTGCTAACTGCTTGAAATGTGTAAGTTTTTATATAGGAAAAACTAATCGCTGTCTTGCGGAGTGCATTAGGGAGCATTTGTACTGTATACGGAAGAAGGATCCCAGAAATTCCCTAGTTAAGCACATTATTGAAAGGGGAGAAGATCACTCTTTTATATTTAGGACGATTGAAAGAACATGGATGTAAGGGTGATTTTTAGGAATTACACAGAAGAACGTGAACTACATTGGATTATTACTTTACAGGCAGGCAAATTTCTGGGACTGAATGGCAAGGTCCCTTTAAAACCTGCCTTAAAAAGGAGAGGAATTTTTAAGTAATTTTAGTATTTATTGGTAGATCATTGTGATTAGTTCATTTGAATGTAGTAATGATGTGGGCTGGGAGCCTTAAGGTTGGTTCTACTATTTAAGTGTATGATTTAGTTCTTTTTAATATGGTCTGATGAAGCACTGCTTTAGAGTGTGAAAGGGTTACCGCATTTGTGACAATAAAAGTATTTGCTTTAGCCGTGTATCTGTGCTTTTCATTTCTTATGTGAATATTTACTTTGGCTTTACCACACAGTTCATTTCCGAGGGTTATTTATTTTAACAATTCATAAATATCAACAGCAAGCAATTTCCATGCAGAGTAGTACACAAAATGAATTAGTGTGTGTAACCTTTTACATGTGTTCAACTATGCATTTCAGTGGAGAGAATCTGCCAGAGTGAATCAGCTTTCCCAACACAGTCAACAATACAAGGAAGTGCAAGAGTGTGACAGGATATTTAAGTGCATGGCTGTGTGTGTGTGTGTGTGTGTGTGTGTGTGTGTGTGTGTGTGTGTGTGTGTGTGTGTGTGTGTGTGTGTGTGAGTGTGTCTGTCTGCACAGGCTATACAGCTGCATGCCTGTTGGGTCACTGTTAGACAGTAAAGTAGACTAAAGCAAGCCATGCTCTCTAGGGGCTGTCCTTTAAGTCGCCTCCCTTGACAATTGCAGCTGGGGTAATTACATTATGCAAGTTGTGTGTATAAGACTGTATGTGTGTGTGTGGTGGGCAGATATGGTCACATATTCAAAAGTTTGAAAATAAACAACTTTTGCAAGCAGTTTAGATAGTATAAGAAGGGGAGAAATATTATAGTTGTCTGTTGGGGGATATGATAATGGTACTTATATGTAGGGAAATGAGAATAAAATGTACCAATAGAATGCATAACACTCCTTTTGAAAAAGTAAAGGATGAAGTAAATGAGAATCTAAGTTTCATAAGTCTGACTAATGTTGTCACAGGGCTATAGTATAGTCTGTAATATACTGAGCATAGTGACAGGGCTTTGAGTTGGTCCTTGTAGAACATGTTGTTTAGGCCTTATATTCTTTTTTCTATCCTTTAAGTAGTGGAAAAGAAACTTGAGATGAGGAAAGAGCTCCAGTGAACATTCCTAGAATTGGAGAAAGAATATGAGAAGGTTTCAATAAAGCCGGTTTGGCCAGTCCTGTGATGGTTTGAAGTTGTTGAAATATTGGTCGAATTAGTGCAGGCTATGTACAAGGACCCAGTGACAAAAGTACAAACAGAGGGGTTCATAATAGGAGTGGCTGTGCATTGGAGCTCAGCTCTGAGCTCATTGCTATTCATACTGGTGATGAACTACATTAGCAAACAGGTTGGAAGGGTCAGATCAACAAAGTTACGGTATGCAGACATTATGGCATTAAAAAGCTGATTCTGAACAGGAACATCAGCAAATTTCAGGGTAATGGAATGCAAAACTGAATAACATCAGAGGAGAAATCAAAGTATCTCCAGATGCAGAGAATGTCAAAGAGCACAGATTAGTTTGGTTTGGCCACATGTGCAGAAAAGTAGAAAATGATTTGGTGAACAAGGTTTGGGAGAAGACAGGAAATGAGAAGAGGAAATGTGGACAGCCAACTAAGAGATGGATGGATTGCTTGAGTGAAGCCCTGCAACAGTCAGTCATGACTGGCAAAAAAAAAGTAGGAGAATAGCACGGAGTCAAGAGAGGTGGTAGCAATAGATACAACATCCTGCCCATGTAGAAAACCTGTGAAAAAGATGGTTGATGATGATGATGGTGATGATGATGTCATCTCTCCATTGAAGGTTTGCATCAAGTATTAAAAGATGCTTTCTGTGGGTTGTCATTGTGCCACTTGTCAAAAGCCTGAATGTATGTCAAATTTCTAATAATGTAATCTGCTTCCTGAGCTATTAGGAGTTTCTTCGGTCTAGTCGTTAGAAGCATGGTGAAGTACCATTAAAACTGCATGACATTCCTACCAAATCCATGCCAGAGTGCCATTATAACTCTATGACACTCCCGCCACATCCATGGCAGAGTGCCATTAAAACTGATGACACTCCCACCAGATCCATGGCAGAGTAGTATTAAAATTGAATGAATTCCCACCAGATCCATGGCAGTGTACCATTAAAACTACATGACACTCCCACCAGATCCATGGCCAGTGTACTTACTGACTTCTAATTATTTGAAGGTGGCCGGTAAGTGGGGAGCAAAAAATATAACATTTCTGTGCCAGTACTGAGAGCTAGATAATGCATCTACATATGAGTTTGTGGCCAGACTTAAAAAATAGCAGGTTTTATTGCACATACATTCCAGTTTAATATGAGCCAGAGAAAGACTGCACTTACATATTCAAAGGCTACAGAAGGTAAGGGAGCTAATGGAGTATACTGTAGATGTAGGCAGTCTGTGAGTAGATCAACACTGGAGTTCAATGTTATAACAGAGGAAGACACAATTGGTGAGCTTAGAAACTCTTAACTTTAATTTTAACTTTAAATTTGACTTTTATGCAAGAGATGGAATAACCAAGATACCAAATATTTGATTTCATATGGCAAAATACAGTGTTATAGTTGTGCCACCAAATTTAGAATCTGAGATTTCCTGAAGAATTAAAATTCAGTATTAAATACCCAATATGTTTAAAGTTATGATTTAAGAGATGTGGATTATATGTTTTCGGTAAGCAACATTACTTTATAGGATGGGTGTTCCCAGAAAAAGATCTGTCTTAATGAGGCCAGCATCTCTAGATGGCAAACTCCTTAGGTACTGAGATATCGGGTAGTTCTGAGTATCACTGAGAATGATGGGTATTGTGCTTAAAATCAGAACATCTAGATGAACTGCTTGTTCTGAACTGTTAAGGAAAGGTTATTTTGCATTAAATCATTCCTCCACATGTTGCAGAGTCTGCAGAAACATCATAATAGTGTGTTTATAATTAGTGATGGAAGGTGTACTGACTGTGTTGTGAATGATTACTGATAATGAGAAAATGGAGAAAGGAAATAACAATATCACATTTCTCCCCAAGTCTTAAGTATCCCAAACCATACATTTTTCATAGATGCCAGCAAAAATATCCCCAAAAAGGAAAACAGTGTCAGGTAGCCAGTCACAGAAACAGAGAGTGCCAAGTTACCCTCACTAGAAACATTCACATCAGTGAAAAAAAAGAAGCAAGCATATAATCAAATTTCAAATTGCAATTTACTGTAAATAAAGCAATCTTTCTGCATTTATAACATACAATAATTCTGTTGGAAAGAAGCACCCCACACCTATTTGAATAAGGCCACAGTGTAATCTCCTTACAGACTAGCAGAATGATATACTTTAAACTTATAAGCAAATTCAGGGAATAACAACATAACACTGACAACTAAACCAAAGCCACCCACACCTTTATAAATCACATTTGTCAAAAACATAAAAATCACATTTACTCTAATACTTACAGGACTATGTAAAAAAAGCACCGGTGTGGTAGCATTAGTTCCCCATTCATAGCTTGTAACAAAATCACAATCTTACAATTTATAGAAAATAAAGTCTTAGAGGTAACTCCATTCTGCACTATCACCATGATAAATTAATAGTTTTCAGACATGAACCCACATTGTATACAATAAATAAATAAAATAATTACAAGCAAGTCTTAGCAGGAAACAACACATAGCATCCGAGTATGCTCAAATGAATCAGAAAAGCCACATCTAGATCCCACTCCCAACATGTATTGCAACTAACACCAGAAGATAATTTAAAATGAAACTGATTCTGATTTTCTTTCACGTGCATACTCACCATTAAGATGCCATTTGCCCTCACTGTGGTACATTCTGACACATCAGAAGATAGATAAGTAGCTAGATAAAGACCGTAGGCATAAAACCATGCTAGGGTAGTGTTAAGTGCTTCTTGATCTGCTGTAACTAATATTATTAGAAGCATTCAGGGACACCTTAAAGGGTATCACATTATGTTTCAAATTATTAATAAAAACAGAAAATAAAACAAATATGAATAAAGAAAATAAAAACACACAAATGCATCAGTGCTGTAATAAAGGCATACCTCAACAATCTCAGGAACAGCAAGTCACTCTGCCCAAAAGATGTGACACCAACATTGTTTTTAAAATGAAAAAAAAATGGCTTTGAAAGTCTGTCAGTAGGCTAAATTAATAACTAGATATTTTGGAGAATGCAGTGCAATAACCAAGCACCTGTCTGAAGCAGCAGAGTAAAGGAAAGTGTAATCAAACCTATATGAGTCTCTTCTCCTTCCACAGAAAAGAACAGGTGGTTCATGAATGTTCCATAACATGAGCACAAGATGGTCATGCACAAAGGACATAGTGGTTCATGAATTCATAGGTTGTTACTAGGGTAACAAGCACTAGGGACCATACAAACCTAGCCATGCACCCCAAACCATTTGGGTCCCGAGTATCATGGGCTTCTATATGGAGTGGACATGTTAGTAGGGAAGGGCATGTTAGTAGGGAGGTAACTCTGGATTTGTATGGTGTTAGTTAGGATAATATTTTTTTTTAATTGATGGCTTCTGCCCTTAAGAGATAAGGGAGCCAGACAGGGGGTACATTTATGATTTTTTCATGCAATTGTCAAGGTTTTGTTTGAATAGGGTCAGGGATGAACTCTGTTTTATATGGATGGAGAGCCTATTCCTTAGTAGGGTGATTCTTTGGGACACGTATTTGTCTCTCCAGCACATTCTGTTTATGTCAAAGGTGAAGTTCAAATCCTTGGATCCAGTGTTTCTGGTGTGATTGTTTTGTGTATGTGAAACAGATCCATCAGGGCTGGGTCTGCAGAAACCATGTAAGTCAGGCATAGCTCCCCTCTCAGCAGCCTGTAAGAGATTAAATATAGTGACAGAGCTTTAGATGATCAGTGTAGGACAGGGTATTCATGCCCTGAATTTTCCTGGTGAGAAGCTTTTGCGGACATTCCAAAAGTTGCAAGAATCTAATTAGATACATAACAAACAGTGCATTATATTCAGTGATAGGTCTAATATGGGCAGAGTAGGGCAGTACTATAACTTCCTTTGACTTAGATGCCATACCTTTACCTATATTGGGTGACATAGAATGATTTGCTTACTATCTTATCTACATGTTGGTCAAAGGCCAGATTGCTTTCAACATATGTTTACAGATCCCTTACTACTGGATCAAATCTTAGGAGTGTTTTATCAATGGAGTAATTAATTTGGATTAACAGTTTCAGAAAGGGCACTATAATACATTTTTGGCATTGTGTTCTAGGCCATAGCTTTGGCAGTAGTCTTTTGTCTGTGTTATGCCCTCTTGCAAGATGTTGTTGTCTTAGGTGAATTTGTAACAGCTCCCAATTTACAATCATCTGTGGTGTTGGTGAGCCAGAGCTTTAAACTTTAGCCTTGACTTCCAAGAAATAGATGTCTAACGGGAATGGGCGCAAAACAGAGCCTTGGGGTAACCCACTGAGAATGGGTCTCTTGGTGGAGGTCGTCTCACTTATTCTGACTTCTTGGGTCCTGTCTGTGGGCCATCTGGCAATCCAGGGAGTTATGTTGGGATTTATGCCTAGTTCAGAAAGTTTGTCAACAAAGCCTGAGTGGGTTGTTGTGCTGAATGTCTTGGCTAGGTCAAGATATGCAGTATGCACTGTTATATTCTCATCTATTGCTTTGGTGACACACTCAAAAAAGTCTACCAGGTTAAGTAGGTATGTTCTACCCTTAACAAAGCCGAAATGGAATGTGTCTAGAGTCTGTAGCTTGCCAATGTCCTTGTTTATCATTTGAATTTTAATTCATTCCATGGCTTTGCATATCAGCCTTGTTAGACTGATGGATCTGTAGTTCCCTGGGTCAGTTAATGGTCTGCCTGTATGTAGGGGAATGACTGTTGAAGTCCTCCATTCACTTGAAACATAGCCTGTGAGATGAAAGGTGGTACTGCCAGCACAACTAGCTTGAATGTTGTAAATAAGTATATGTTATTTGTGAATATCAAACCAATTTATACAAGATGCTTGTGTTGCAAATGCATTAGAACTGTATGTTGTACAAGATGCTGCTGTTACAAATGTATTAGAACTGTATGTCATGTGTATATCAAACTAATTTGTACATATGTTTGCGCTGAAAAGGTATTTGTAAAGTGTTTGTATCTGAAATGTGTCCGCAGTGTGTCCTATTGGAGAGAACAAAAATGTACATGCATTATAATAACTGTTTAAATGTATATGTTTTAACAAAGGAAACTGGCAGACAGGAGGTTAACCTCAGTCCAGCAAACTTTAAAAAAAATCTGAAATTAAATCACTTTATAGGCTAGACCATAACGATGCTATTTCACAGGTTTTAATGCATCCAGAGACACAACGTCTATACTAGGAAGTTTTCTGTATTGTCTATGGGGTGAACTAATTACTGCTCTGCAAGTATGGAGGTATGAAATTGTCTTATGACTTCCAGCACCTGCCAAAAATCTGAGCAAAAGCCCTTGTGTGTCTATTTTTACAGGTACGTGTTAAGTCCTGCCAGCTTCCAGCAATGGGGGTTTTGGATGGGAACTAGAAGTTGAATGACCAGAAGTGATATCATTCTGCAAGCTATCTCAGAAGTAATATTTTAGATATTATTTTGAGAAGTGTCTTAGTGAGACAGAGTATTCTGTATTCTGTCTTGGGCCTGAAAACAAGAAGAACCACTCATCACATCATCTGCCTTGCTCTATTAAGTAAGTTATTACAGAATAGTGATTCTCTTAGATACAGTTAGGAATATAGTGGAGCTTAGTTTAGATTGTTTTTCTTTATTTGACTGAGTCTGTCCTCCCATGTTATTTTAAGTATTTCCTGTGGTTTTGAACGCTGATGTCAGTGAGAATATATACTTAGTATTTTCTTGTTATTTTATTATTTATTATTGGATATATTTAAACCCTTAATTGTGCCTGATCTTTGTAGAGATATTTAAGTTTTGAGAGTACTTGCATATTTATTTAGTGACACTGTGTGGGCCACTTCTAAAAGCCTTGCTCTTGGTCAGACTACCATTTGTATTAGTATTAATTTCACACAGTAAAACTGGACAGCCTTTGTTAAGGGCCTTAAAGTAGCTGGTGAGTGGTTCTGGTGGCAGTGATAACTACCTTATAGTCTGAGAAAAAGGGGGTATAGCTAGGAAACATGTGTCAGCCTTCCCCAGGTGTGTGTGTGTGTGTGTGTGTGTGTGTGTGTGTGTGTGTGTGTGTGTGTGTGTGTGTGTGTGTGTGTGTGTGTGTGTGTGTGTGTGTGCAAATCAAATCTCAAAGAGTGTTTGTGTCAGCTACTTGGACAGGGCCACAAAGTGCTGATTGGACAGATAGAGTATGGGAGGACTTGGCTTAGGACCCTGAATAAAGACTTCACTCTATAGCTGTGCCAGTGGGGAGTCTTACTGGGGATCTGGAGAAACAGAGAGGAACCAGTCCTGGACTAACTGTAGTCTCTGTGTGCTCTTAATGGAATTTGCACTTGATTCAGAGAGAGCATCTGGAAATACTGTGTGTGTACCTGTTTAACCTCTCAGTGAACATCTCCCAGTGGTGCCAGTGGTGAGGTTTGAGGCTTCTTGATTACTGGCCCAAAGGTGGGTGTCACAGCCAGTTTCAAGGTTGTAATTGAAGAGTGCTTTAAGTGGTCCTGACAGATCATGTTTTAGACTGTTCAGAAAGCAACCAGAGATGTTGCTGAGACCCACGGAAGTGGTGTTCTTGGCTTTAACAAGTGCTGACAGCACCTGATCACTAATAGCTAGGAAAAGTATATTGGAGGTGATTTTACCTGGTAGAGCTGGGGTGGAGTAGGGGCAAAGTCTGAGCTGCATTTATCAGCCAGTAGATTTGCTATGTCACCCTGATCTATAAAGGCGGTACAGCTCAGCACCAGCTTAACACACTGTTGTATGTGTGTTACCTTTAAGGCTCCAGACATAGCTGAAGACCTTGTGATTGTCCTTAGCCTACAAGACTATCCTGAACTTGTAGTTGGCTTTGTTACACTTAACTAGACCTCTTAATTTCTTGTTTAGTTGTATAACAAAGCAATTGTCTCTAAGGGAGTTGCTCTTCCTGATTTTGGCCATTTGTTTATTCGAGGATAACATCAGTGGAGTTTGTTTTTAGGGAATGTTTTAGGTTTACTACTGGTAGGTATGACAACCTCTATGCAGCCATTCACATGTTTATATAAGAACTTTGTAAATAAGCCTCCATAGGTAACTGTGGTCTCAGGATTGGGGGAACCTTGAATTTAACTTCAATATATAAAACTGTCAGTTAATAGGATGTAGTTTGTTTTAAAATAGTTCCTAATTGTTACTGGTTTAGCTGGGTTTTCCAGGCTGATTTTTATTTCAAAGGAGATAGCTTTGTAATCCAACCTCACCGGTGAGGAAGTGACACTGGAAAGGGGTGCAACATTCTACCATCTTGTTAAGTACCAGATACAGTATGCTTGATCCTCTGGTTGGAATGTGCACTATTTGTTCTTGGGTGTTTGTGTTAATATTCCAGGAAGCTTTGTGCCTGTAAATCTGAGGCAGTGTAAGCCTCCTAATCTATAGATTGGTAGTTAAAGTCAACCATGACTAGAGCATTTGGTCAGATGGTGAGCACATCTAGTAGGTTCAAGTAAAAGTTTTGAGAATCTACGGTCATAGATGGTGAGCTGTAGCCAGCCATGATATAGTGAGGGACCTTATATAAAGTGAGTTGCACAAGGATGAGCTCCATGGTATCATCCTGTTTAACACATATAAAGGTATGTTTGTTGCTAATGAAGAATGGTACACCTTTACCTTTGGCCCCAGTCTGCTCTGTTGTTGTAAATTTGTGGATGCCTATATAGCCTTACACTGATGGAGTACTTTCTATGGCTTTAAAGCAAGTCTCAATCATGGAACAGATGTCTACATTCTTCTGAGTAAAAAGGAATTGAAGCATGTGAAGCTTTTTGTTTAGGCTCCTAGCCCTGAGCAGTAACACCTTTGGGTTGTCTGGAGACTTTTTCACTATGTTGGTAGTTTTGTCTTTTTAGCATTGCCTAAAAAAGCCTCCAAGTGAATGGATAAAGTTTTTACCAATATTTAAAAGCCTAGTGGGACATGTTCAGCCCATCTTTGGCAAAGAAATATAGTTGGTTGACCATGCCTTCCCATTCTGACAGATACTGGATCCCCCTGGAGTGACACCAGAAATGAAAATCAATCATTTTATGTTTATACTGTGGTATCATCCTTAGTGAAAGTAGAATGCTGCTCAGTGCAAGCTTCATACCTATCTGTGACACATATTCAAGAGATCCATTATGTGTCTTTTTACATAGCCCAGTGAGGTATATCTCAGGTTACTTACACCCATATAAGCTATGATAGTATCATATTGGTACCTGTGGTGCAGTGACTTGAGTGTATGTATGCATGATAGTGTGGTTCCTGGTTCCAGATAAGCAACTAGTCATAGTCTTCTCCTTGTCTAACTTGGTGAGTGGGGTGTCTGTATGTCAGACAATGGAGTCCCCAATGACAAGAGTATGAGGTAAAGTATGTGTTTGCCTTATGGGCTTTGGTCTTGTGAGACCATCGGGGGTAGGCTTATGTGAGATGCTTACTGTTGCTTTTAGTGTGAGTATTTTAGTGATTGCTGAGAAGCAGTGTTGTTATGTGGCTTTGGAGGTCTTTGAGATTTGGGATTTGTGAAGGTTTCTTTTAAATGCCTCAGCATAAGAGAATGTGTGTGTGTGTGTGTGTGTGTGTGTGTGTGTGTGTGTGTGTGTGTGTGTGTGTGTGCGCGCGTGTGTGTGTGTGTGTGTGTGTGTGTGTGTGTGTGTGTGGTGAGCAGTGTGTGTGAGGGATATAGCATAGAAGCCGTGGTGGTACAGCAGTAGCATTGTTGCCTCACAGCAAGAGGTTCTCCTGTTCGATTCTTGGCTGGAGTGCCTTCTGTGTGGAGTCTGCATGTCCTCCCCGTGGTCGAGTGGCCTCCGAAAGACATGCATGAATGGGCGTGCCTTCACTAAAGGTTGGGCGTCGGGCTAACAACTCAGCACCATAAAAATCTACTGCCAATCATTAGCAGACCGGAGTTCGGCTGTGGTGACCCCTAACCAGGAAAAGCTGAAAAGACAAACAACATTCCTGACAACCTTGTCTGTCTGTCAGAATTTTGCCTCCAAAGAAGTTGTGTATTTACATCTCTCGCATACCATGTTATTTTCTTTAATGATTAACTGGCTGTCTGAGAACACAAGACAGTTTCTATATTGTCTTAGGATGTCCACCCAAATCTACAACCTGCCAACAGAAACATTTGGAACTCCATATCCGTGTTATCTGCTCCTGTATTAGGGTGGGCTCTTTTGGGTTAAGGATTAGATTTTAACAGGGCTTTGCTAGCGAGGTTTCTGTGGTTAAGGGCAAGATGTTATATAACACTAGGATATGGTAGTGCTATTCTATATGCAAACTAATTTCTGGTGTTAAGGACAAGATGTGATATAGTACTAGGATGTGGTAGTGCTATTCTATGTGCAAGCTAATTGCTCTTACCTTAATTGCATACACCGCCACACTGTTTAACAGGTTTGGGGTTTTATTGGGAATTTTACTGTCTAGGTATTTGTACTGTGCAGCAGTGCAGCTCCATTCAAACTCATCTTATTTATTGCATAGAAAAAGCATGAGAACTGGCTCCTATGCTCTCTAGCCATTAAACAGTCATACTTTGAGCTTCCTGGATTGCTTGCTAACTTAAAGAGACCAGGTAAACACCTCCTGCCAAAAAATAAATGATCCTAGAATTTCTTAATGTAAAAGCAAAGCAAAAGCAGCTCTCAAGTGCAGATTAGTCAACAACTACCAAACAACTAAGTTGCTGGCTAATTTGCCCTTCTGCAAGGCAATTTGGAGGCAAACAGAACTAGAAAAGCCATCAAATAGAGAAATTACAATTTTGTCACATTAAAAATTCTCAAAACAATAGTGATCACTGTGAAAAGGAAATACAAGTGCAGTAAATCAAGAACATTTTTTTATCTTAGTCTGGATGGCTCTGGATGTAGTTGAAACACTTGATTTTTAGTGGAGAGAGAAAAAATAAATAAAATAAAACTGACTCATAGGCCCTCTACCCAATTAACAACCACATTTTGAGCTACCTCAACTAATTTCTAACTTAGAGAGACCAGATAAACACCTTCTGCCAAAAGATGGATTATCCTGGAATTTCTTAAAGTAAAATCAGAGCAAATGCAGGACTCAAGTGCAGATTAAACAACAGAAAGCAACTACCAAACTACCAAGTCCCTGGCTAATTTACTTTTCTGCAAGGTGATTTGGAGGCAAACAGAACTAGTAAAGCTAACAAACAGGAAAATTACTACCTTTGCTACAAAATTTAATAAATTCTTTAAAAAAATGCTCACAAACTGTAGTGATCACTGTATAAAGTATGTACAAATGCAATAACTCAACATACTTTTCTTAGCGTGGATAGTTCTGAGAACTGCTGCAGAGTTCTGTGTGAGCACAGAGCCTTGGAAAGTTGCCTAATTTACAGCAGAGAAAAAGCTTGAAAACTGACTTCTATGCCCTCTAGCCAATAAATGACCACACTTTGAGCTCCCTGGAGTGATTCCTAACTCAGAGAGACCAGGTAATCACTCTGCCACAAGATTAATAATCTTAGAATTTCTTACTGTAAAAGTACAGCAAAAGCAGCTTTCAGGTACAGATTAAACTGTAAGCAACAAATAACTAACAGATGCCTAAGTCCCTGGCTAAGTCATCCTTCTACAAGGCAGTTTTGAAGCAAACAGAACTAGAAAATCCAACAAACAGTAATGAATATTTTTGCCACAAAATCTAATAAATGCTTTAAAAATGCTCAAAAACAGTAGTGATCACTGTATAAAGCAAGCACAATTGCAGTAAATAAAAAACAGATATTCTTATCTTAGCATGGATGGCTCTGGATGCAGCTGAAATACTTGAAAAGTGTTCCAGAGTTCTCCATAAGTGAACCAAGGGCCAAATTACATGACTACTCTCAAATGGCAAATGAGTGGTTCTACTATTATCTATAGGAATCTGACTATATAGTCGAATAAAGATTCTTAAAATATGTCACAGTAAGGTTTGAGGATGGTTTTGAAAGTGATTTATTTTTGAGTGGTGTAATTATTCTCAGCCATTAAAGTAGACTCAACACTATTGAACATGTCTCCTGAAGATATTTTCTTAGCAGTTTATAAACAAATCGGCCAATCTGTGTAATATACCAATGCAACCACCAAAGATTTATTCTGTATCTTCAACCATGTATATGGATCTGCAAAGCTAAATGCAACAATATACAAAGATATGTGCTGCCTCAGTATCCAAAGAAACAAGAACAGCACGTAGGTAAACCAAGCAGGATACAAAATGCAAAACAATAGCCAGTCAACTAAACACTGATGAGGCCAACTTTAAATTGGGACTGGATAGAATGACCACAGATTTTGAATGCTGTGGTTATAATAACTCATTAAGATGTACAGCAGATGACGTTATTATGGAAAACAGGCAAAGCGAGACCCCACTTTTCTAGTAATACTAGCCATGTCAATTCTGGTCATAATTCTATTAAAAATAATAATATAAGCTATGTTATGACATATAATCGTAGATCAGAGGTGTTAAGAATATTATTAGAAACAATTGAGGCATTCTTAAAAACATGCCTGAGATAATCTAAATAGTTGGAGAGGGCCCCATGTTTTCATATCATACCTGTCTGAATTTGAAACAAAGATTATGCTATAAGGACTTTATAAATAATAAAAAGTTGAACATAAGTAGAAAACAGGGTACATTTCCTTGTTATAATTGCATATGCTGTGATTATATAAATACAAGTTGTGAATTTATACATCTTAACACTAAGAAGAAATACACTTTCAGGTGTTTGCAACTTGTAATACCACTGCCACTGTTTATATGGCGTGCTCTAAGGTGTGTCAAGCATTCTACATATTCAAATGCACAAGAAGGTTGAAGGACAGAATTATTGAACACAAATCTGAAATACGTAGAGAGGTAGAAACTAATGCTTTTGGGCAAGCATATGAGGGAGAAAGGAAGTACACATGCATTTAACTTTAGAGTAATTGACATCAGACAGAAGAAAAAAGTGGGGAGCTTAATACTGAGTTAGTAGTATGTGAATACTCATGGATCACACTTTTAGAAGCTGATTGTATTCCAGGTTTAAATACAGCAGTAAGCATTAAACCTATTTTAAAAAGAAGACAGCTAACTTTGAAATAACGGGTCTATATTATAACATCGAAGTCTAAAAACATCAAATGTTATAATATCGACCCCATTCAATCGAAACACCAGAAAACTGAACAGTCAGAATAGCAAATTTTTTCCCAGGGAAATAATTCGCTGTTCCGACAAACATACACACAACTCAAGCACACCAAAATAAATAGTCCACACACATACACTTCACGAAACCCTACACTAAACCAGACATACACCACTAGCTACCCACTTACCTTAACCCAACCCTAACCTTAAGGTCCCTAACTATCGCACACTCACCTTACCAGCTCCCTAACCCTAACTCACCTACCCCACCCTTACCCTCACGTCCACACAGTCACACATTTACCTGACCTGCGCCCTAACCCTAACTCACCTAACCCACGCCCAATCGCACACTCACCTTCATTCGCACACTTACCTTAACCTGGTCCATAACCTTCGCTCCACAGTTGAGGAAATAGCGAAGCTGCATAAACGGCCCACTGAATACTTTCCCTAGAAAAGTATTCGGTGTTCTGCAGCTTTGTTATTTCAAGTGTTCGCTCTACTGGATTCAATATTATAACATTCGAAGTTTTTGAACTTCAATGTTATAATATAGACCTGAAATAACATCTTGTGTGGATGGGTCTTAGTTAAATGTTTTACTTATTTTATGGCTATACTGACTTTCAGTAACATTTTATTTGTAGCTGTGTCTTTAAACTGAAGTGCTTAATACAACTGTGTCATGTGATTAGTTTTATGGTTTGAACTTATTACTTAAATGGAGGCATTTGATTCCGTTTTTACACACTGATGAAGGGCTGATCCTGAAAGCTTTGTGGCTTTTTTTTTCTGTTTGGAATAAACACTGCATTTTACCTCAACATTTCCAGGCTTTGGATTATTTTACTATTGTGCTGCTTCGGTATCCACAGGTATGACAGTATGGAAGATATTAATGAGGTAAATTAGTTTTTCTATCAGATTTATTTATTATTTATTTTACATTTGTTTACTGGGAAAGTCCGATTGGACACAGGTCCTTTTCAGCAGAGGCCTGGGGAGAAAAGCTCCAAATACATTAAATAACTTTTACATCAGACGGTTTTATTTACATAATACACTTTGGAATACATAGTAACAGTATACAGTAGTATAGTAGTTTTTAACAGTGAAAACGTTAGCTACATTTACATACAGTATTTCATTTCTGACATATAGCAGTTTTGATATGTTCTAAAATTATGAAAAATTACATATTTAGAGTGCTAAGCAGATTCATAGGATCTCATAGCTAAGGATGAAATACAAGTTCATAGAACAGGTGGGTGAGGGTAAATGAAAGTAGAAGAGAGAAAGGAAAGAATATTAGTGGAGAAATAATGTGCTGAGAGATGGGGAGCTGGTAGAGAGCTGTAGGTAGTACAAATATTAATCAGGGTTTTTACAATTACAGAGCCAGGCTGCAGAAGGTGGATTTTAGGCTATGGATGTAAATAACATTAAAATAAGATAATATCAGATAACAAATAAAGCTCTAACCTTCTAGTATTTAAAATAAACCATAGCATTCAAAAATGAGCTTACATTGCAAGGAATAGAGAATCAGATTTCAGAACTACATAATGGTGATAAGTATAAAAAGAATTGTAACAGCTTTGTTGTCACACATGGCAGGGGAACAGCTGAATGTCATATATAAAATTACTAAAGACGAAATTCTGCATCATATGTACAGTATATTGTATATGCTAACCAAGCTAAACATGCAATTATAACTCGAAAGAAATGTATGACAAAAAATGTATATGGGCAGAAATGTAAGACAAAAAGATGAATTGCTTGAAATTCTATTCAATGACATCAGCTCAGAAATAAAAAAAAAACAATACCTGCATGTAGCAGTGGTTGAGTAAGGAACACTGGTTTATGTAGAAGTGCTCCTAAATAAGCTGGCTGATTATAACACATCTGCTGATGTTTCTGAATTACAGGGAAAGTACTTTAAGGGATAAGCAACAACAAAGAGAAAACAGATTGGATAGCCAGAATAAGACAACAAGGCAGAGTAAAAATGCATAAGTAAGAACTATGATAAAAAGCAATGAGAAAGTGAGGGAGATAGACAAACATTGAATGCATAGGTAAAGAAAGCAATACGTGCATATAACGTAAGTACAAATGAGAATACAGTTAAGCCACATCCTGCAGTGGGCATATTATGTGAAGCTGGAGACAAATGCAGTATTATCAAAAAATAATTTAAAGGTTACTGTAAAGATGAGGTTGAAGTAAAAGGCATAGTAAAAAGGGAAGAACTTTTCACAAACCAAATGGAAATAGTCTGTTACTTGCAATTTAGCTAAGAAACATAGACTTATAAAAGGTATTTATTTTCCCTGTAAGATACAAAAGAAAAGGAAAATGATGAGGTGGCAGAGAAGAAAATAAATATAATATATATTTGCAATATGGAAATATACTGAATGAATCTACAGCAAATACAGACTGTCATGTTGAACTCATTTAAAGCAAAATAAAAGCTCAAATACAGATGTCTGAGTGTTTAAGGGAGCTGTGGACTGATTTATACATTGACTTCCGAAGAACAGTACATAGCAAAGAGTACCTGTTAACTGTTATTAATGAATTAATGACTATTTGATGGGATGGCATTGATCCTCATTTCAACAACCATCAATTCAAACCATAAACTGCACAGAGAAAGGAAAATGCAGTTTGAGAATGCATTATTGCAATATATTGACAGCACTGTAAAAACTTATGATCCAAGAAGAAAAATCCGACAATATTCTCTTTTTATGATGTAATAAAAAAGTTAAGGGAACACTGTTTTCATAAAGGATAACTTTTGTTATGGAAAAGACATATATAATACAAACTCTCTGTTAAGTTGAAAGTCCTTCCAGATAAGAGAAACAAATGGCCAAAGAGAAGGACAGTGAGTAATGAAATACAAGCTCAACAGAAATTTTTGCCATAGAGCTGGCATGACACTGATGGTGGAGCAAAAATAATTATGCTTGTGCTGTTTACCAAACATGTACCATTGCCAGCAAAACATTACTTGACAGAGATGTATATTTATATGTGTGTGTTTATATATATATATATATATATATATATATATATATATATATATATATATATATATACATATACATATATATATATATATATATATATATATATATATATATATATATATATATATATTATATATATATATATATATATATATATATATATATATATATACATACATATATATATATATATATATATATATATATATATATATATATATACATACATATATATATATATATATATATATATATATATATATATATATATCTATGGGTCTACTTTTTCTTAACAAAAGCTCATCCTTTCAAAAAGAAAAAGTTAAGAGCCCAATTACGCGAAAGTGCACTTAAATGAAAGTATACTTTCGCGAGTACTGGTTCAACGCACTTGTAAAATTAGAAAAAAAAACACTACAAAGGCATTTAGGGGGGGGCAAGCCATACTGCACCCCCCCATGTGTATGTATACATTCCCTTATCCCCACTGTAGTATGATGCGGTGCTGCAGTGTTTTTTTTTTCTCTAATTTTACCTGTTCGTTGAACTGGTACTCGCAAAAGTGCACTTTTGTTTAAGTGCACTTCCACATAAATGGGTTCATACTTTTTCTTTTCAAAAGAATGAGCTTTTGATAAGAAAAGGTATACCTATATATATATATATATATATATATATATATATATATATATGTGTGTACCAAGGACTGAGAGATCTGCAAACTGTTTCAATGACTGCATTTGCTTATCTTCTTATAATAAAAATTATCATAATATTTCTTTTGCAGGTCATTATAATGTAATTCTTGATCAGTTATTTTAATGAATTCATGTTTATTTAGAGATATGACTTCTTAGTGACCTTTCCTATCTCATCTTGTTGCTTTAACAGGGATGACTCCTGTTCATTGCACAGGCCAGTTCCACAGGGACATCAGAGGGCCCTAAATGTTTGTCATAGGGAGAAGCTGGGATACAGACTTAAGAGCGGTCTTGGGTTCTACCATTTGTTACCAAGACCGTAACTACTTTGGAAGCCTTTTTCTATACCATGCAATACCCTATAGTGATTTAGCACCTAATATATTAAACTCCATGTGGGCCCAGGTTGCAGTTAGTGTCCTATCATAATTTAGTAGCTGTAAGATTTTAAAACCTATGCTATAATGTCTCCATGCAGGAATATCCAGACCCAGATGTTTTAAAGGAAGATTATTCAACTATGGTTTAAATATTATCCTATGATTGTTCCAAATACTTTTTTGGAGTAAGCTGCAAATCCTTTAATGCCAATTGTTCCTATGAACACCTGGGATATGGTGATAGCTATAGTACAACAGGGAAGCTAAAAACATGTTGGTGAAACTTATACCAAACATATCCATAGTAACACTGTCTTCCAGATGGGTTCTACTTTATGGGAAGTCATTTGGTCTGGTTCCAGATGTAAAATAATACCTAAGTATTTAGGGTGTCTGCTGACCCAGTTGAAAGCCAAGAATATAACTTACAGACACATTGATCGCAATGGCTTTAGTCTTACTCACATTAAGGCACTGAAAATACATACACGGCATCTAACAAGGTGCAGTTTTAAGTGAGCACCATTGCAGTCTGTCATAATTTTTGGGAGATTCAGGATATGAGTTAGAGGTTCAATGGCAATATAGAAGCATGTCATTTTGAAGAGAGAAAGTATGGAGTAATGTACTATTAGCTATTACCGCTGCTGACAGAGATTAAGCCTTTTGACCAACATATTTGCATAAATCTTGGCATTTATATTTATGAGCAAAATAGGCCTATAATTGGCTAACTGCATCAAGTCCTCATTGGGTTTGGGGATCACAATTATGTGCAAAGTAGTCAAGGAATAGTTTGCCTATCATCCTGAAAAGATTGAAACAATTTTAGAAGAGGGATCAGTAAGGCATCCCATAAGACTTTGCATAGCTTGCTATTAAAACCTTTCAGATCTGCAGCTTTCTCCATGGGCATTTGATGTAATGCTTGACTAATTTCCTGAGCATTAAACAGATGCATCAGTTGGGTCTCCTATTCAAGGGAAATAGCAGGCATCTGAGCTTTTTCAACAAGTTTTTTAACCCTTGCTACCAAATAATTTCACTCAATAGGCATCTTAGTATTCAATTTAGAACCCCCTCCCTACTGGCATATTTTAAGAAATGCATGATAACTTGTCTGGGAGGTGAGCTTGAAGGGGCTGGTGGACACAGCAATGAGCTCTTTCAATGGTCACTCATTGGTCTGGCGGTAGGTTAAGGTTCTTGGCATGTGATTTTCAAGAAAGCCATATAAATCTTCAGTTACTAGGTTCTCTGGAAGTCCAACCAAACTGTGGCTCTTACTGTGACTTCTATTCTCAAGGATGTCCAATTTCCCCTACACTGAGTGAAGATCATTGCCATAAGAGATGATACACTGTCGGTGTGACTGCAGTTGTGAGGTGCAGAGTTGGACTGTTCCTACCAGTGAATGCAGGACAATCCCATTTTGTTCAAATTTTCTGCCCTATCACTTAATTTTTAAGCTCTGCAGTGTCCTCCAGTCCTTTTGTAATGACAGCAGTCAAATTATCAAGTTTCTTACACAGGTCTACTGTATTAAGTGTGGGCTCATTTTTCATGCTGAATACTGCAATCTCCACAAATATAAGCAATCTGGTAGTATTAGAGAGATCAGAGTGAAGGCATTGAATGATCTCACTATCATAAATCCTTAAAAACACACTCGCCACATAAAAATCAATAGAATGACAAATATTATGCTATTAGTATGCCCTGCAGTTGGGGATGACATGTGAAACAGCTGTCTCCACCGTGTAGGCTCTGTGTCAAGGACAGTTTCAGTAGTACAGCTGCTGTACTGGGTGGGCCTTTGCTCATTACAAATATATTAATTGCATTTGATGCACAGACCGGTAAAGGCATGGGAAAGTCAGATGCACACTCAGCATTATATATGTGCTCAGTATAACTGTCTAAAAGGATTTGTGTAGCACTGCCAATCATGATAATAATGCCAGCATTTTCCACAGCTACAGATCAATGTCCGAGGGACATGGCTTCCTTTTCCTATGCCAGTGGCTCTTTAGCTTATATGTAGCCATCCAAGCCTACCATAAAAGTGCTTGGAACACAGTAGTAGATATAAATGCATTCAGTGGCCAGGACTGTTGCATGTCTCTTCTATTCAAATGAGACACTGAGGTGCTGTGATGAGTTCAAGTTGTTTATTGTACATAAATACATCAAGAGCTGTAACTGGAACATATATTTAAGCTAGCTGGCTGACTCATTACTTCTAACACACTTGCATGTGCATCTCCATTCATGCCTGCATCCACTCTGACTGACTATACAAAATGGCACTGATCTTGCACGTGCTCAGTAACTTCTATGCATGTGCTATCTAGCTACAGTGGCTGACTAGGTACAATACACACAATGATCTACAAAGACCATGCAAATATCATGGTCTGATGCAGGGTGAGTGATATTTTATATGCTGCACAACAACAATAACAAGCTACTATCCAGATGTGGGAAGGTAGCCTGATAGGTGGTGGGCCATCAGGTGAATTATCACTTACAGAGATGAAAGAGTGTATCAAGACACAGACACTTCTGATAGGTTTTAGAGTTTAGGGTTGGATGTTGGTACAGTGGTTCATCAGGCACCAAGAATATCTACTGAAAATGCCACAGATAGATATCATTATTTCTCTTATGCAGCCCATGTAGGTCCTCCACAGCCAGTTTCTTTAGCATAGTTATTAATGTTGTCTGTTTGAGTTATATGAGTACATCAGGGATTATAGCACCCCAAACCATTGCTCAAGTTATTGTATTTACCAGTGTGATAAAGGTGAACTGTTACTGTAGAACACTTCAACCCAGTATAAGGAAGACAGCCACAGACCAAGTGAAATATTTTAATGAATAGGTTTAGCCCTTTCTTCCCCTGATAGGGACTTCCTCAGAAGCTTGGTTTTGTGGCTGTGTTCCTTGTGCTGGGCTGAAGTGTTCTGGAGTTGGTCTGTACTGTTTTTCTGAACTATTACTGTACCATGCCATTTGATATTACACATCTGGTAGTGAGCTTTACTTAGTGTGTTGCACTTTTCTGTTTTCACAGATAATTCTTTATCCAGACATAACAATGTGGAACTGCCACTGCTTGAGGTTGGAGGATTTGATGCTTCTATGGATGATGATGGGCATGAGCTGGCTCGGTTGGTAGGGTATATTATTGATGTGTGTGTGTGTGTGTGTGTGTGTGTGTGTGTGTGTGTGTGTGTGTGTGTGTGTGTGTGTGTGTGTGTGTGTGGCGGGGGGTATGTGCGTGCATGTGTGTGTGTTCTGGATACAGGGAATGTGACCACTTCATCCCCTACACCTTTCATGGACACTGTCTCAATTTCTGCAGATAACTAGGAAAAACACACACACTACACAGGGATGACAGGTTACTGAGAAAACAATCACTTAGGAATGTGCAGCACTCCATACTGGACACATATCTAGATCTGCCAATAGCTCCATTAAGCAGGAGGAGACACATGGGGAATTGAGTACAGGGTCTCAGTGGAGACATGTTTCCAATTATCCCCCAGAAGTTCATGACTCATTGGATGTAACTCAGAGTTTATGTAGGGCTATCATGGTGGCACAGGGTAGTACCACCACAACCATGGCAGAGTTCATCATGCGGATACATGGTGTGAGGGATGTGCTCCATGAGGCATATCCTATGTGTGACTGTTTTGACAGTCTAAATAACTTACTGGAATATGTCATGCCCTCTCCAAGGTCACTTTCCAGGCATGATGCACCATTCAAGAGGCAGTTCCACTGGTACCGCTACTGCTACTGATGGTGGTCATTATAGCCATGGATGAGATAGACCTTGCTCACACAGTTCTAGCACATACACTGCTGAATCAATTGTGGAGTTGTCTACTCTCAAGAAAAGATGTGTCCAGGATCATGGCAGTTGTAAGAGTGACACATTGATTATGAAGCATGCCAACATCTGACCAAGGGCATGCTACTATCTGTATAACACTTACGGGCAGATGCATGCAAGGAATGTTCAGCCTCCCCTACCATGCATGCTCTGGACCTGTCCACAATATCTATACACCAATGCTGCATCTATTGCTGAGGCTGTGTCCCAGCAGACACACAATCAAGCCACCATTGGTCACAGCACATCACACACACACACACACACACACACACACACACACACACACACACGCACACACACACACACACACACACACACACACACACACACATACACACGCATGTACATACACACACACGCATGTACACACACACACACACACACACACACACACACACACACACACACACACACATATGCACACAGACTTCCTGACACTAATGGAACTTTCCTCTGATGGCCCCTCCTTCCTTAATTCCAGCACATTCACAAATCTGTATTTCACAAACATCTCACCAGCACTGGCTTCTCCCTGTGGAAGGCATCTGCACATATGCCCCTCCCTCACCTTTGCAGATGATAATGATAATTGTGCCCTGCCCTTTGTACATTGTCACATGGATTGCCTGTTGCTGATGCAAAATGTGGCCACCCTATGCATGGCTGTAGTCTGGTGTTAGATTAGTATGGGTTCCTTTTATCACAGTGTATCTCCTTTACTGTGCTTTTCTAGGAGCTGAAGATGCTGGCTGCATCTTTGCTAGTGCCACAGCCTACTGTACATATTCATCCCCTGTAGCTGGCTCAGCCAATGACTGTTCATCTAACTGCACTTCCACTGCATGGTGTTCTGCATTCTCCTCTTCCAGCAAATGTTCCATTGCTTTATCTGCCTCCTCAGTATTATATTATATAAGATTACACTTACTGTAAACATTTTTGAACAAGTAACCAGTTTGTACTGCTAGGCACCACCTAATTTATTGTTTATTTACTTTATTTATTTGCCCTTGTTTACAGGGAAAGTCTGACTGAGCAGTGTCCTTTTTCAGTGGAGGTACAAACACCATGGGCATCATTTGCATTGTTACATTATTTGCAGTCAGTTTCATTCATGACCATTATTTAGAAATCCTTGAGATAGGTTGCTTCATTTGCAAACAGTTTCAATTAAATATTACCATTACATGGGTTTTATATATATATATATATATATATATATATATATATATATATATATATATGTATATATATATATATATTTAAGGAATGTACACACAGTATGTGCTAATGAATCTACAGTGTTACAGTTAAAGAGTGCCTTAGCTACCCAAACACTTGTTCAGTTTTGTTCCTTGTATGAGTATGGGTATAATTGTACTCCTGCTCTGCTTCATTTTGGGAGTGCCTAATTAGTGTCATTAGTCATGTTTCCAGTGCATATGTGGGCCATATGTGTGAGTCATGGAATCAGCCTGAATGGCCTCCACACACATTGTAGATGATACCCTGTGCATTATAGACCAACTGGCAGTTAATGGAGTGATAACATTTGAGGTTCATGTACCTTCATCCCATTTCCCTAGAAGGGGCCTTGATCTCAAAGTGAGTGCAGTCTCTGGCTTCTACAACCCCAGTAAAATGTGTTATATTATAGAAGTCCCGTACGGTGTTGGCTTTCTCCAATGTAGTATGTAGTACCCACATATGATCCGTCATATGTTGCAGTATTGCATCAAGGAATTGATGGAGTTTTGTACAGGTAGATGCCTGAGATACCACCATGTGTCCTTAGTAGTTACTGGAAGATCCTTATAGCTAGTATATATGCAGCCACATATATCTTGGTATATACTTGAACAGGAAGTCTACAAATCCCAGTAGAAGGTGGGTGTAGCGATGGGAGCACTGTGTGCCCCCAACTATGCCAATTTTGTGATCTCCTACTGGGAATCTGAAATTATTGCAAAAAGTTATTTTCCATATATAGCTTTTTATACCAGGTTCCTGAATGACTTGTTTTTGGTTTGGACAGGCTCAGAAGGTACATTAACAGATTTTTTGAATTATATAAATACTTCAACAACATTTTTTAGGTTCACACATTTTTTTAGCAGGTAAAGGATTACTTATTTGGACATTGAAATAATAGTTAATTCTATCAATAACAAAATTAGTTCAAAAATTTATCAAAAAACAACCTTCTCCAATTCCTAATTGGATTATACCAACTGCCACCCATATTATTAAAAAAGATCTGTGGTAAAGGGGCGGCTGGTATGTGCAGCACGTATGGTATCTGAGGAAGATGATTTCTTAAATGAAATTGAATTTATTCTGGGTATGTTTAGGAAAAGAGGTTACCCTGAAATGTTGTTAACTAATATTAGTATGGAAGTCATCTCCAAAAGGTAAAATGGTACATTTAAACCAATTTCAAATTCTGAACAGAATTCAGTTACCAATGTCATTGGAAATGGTGGGGACAACACCCAATTTAATACTAATAAGAATAGTAATAATAACAAAGGTGTTTTTTCATTCATGATAGTGTTCAATAAAGATAGTTCCACTGTGATGAATATTATATTCAAAAATTAGAAATTTTTTGCCTTAGATCATATGGTCTGGGGTTTGGTGGGTGTAAAACCTAATATAGTGTTTAGAAAAGATAGATCCTTGAAAAATCTATTGGAGCAAGGAAAAATGCCATATTTTAGTAGTAACAGGCTTCCTGGTAATTATAAATGTGGAATGTGCAAACAATGTCCACATATTTTAACCACAGGGGCATCATTTAACTTTTTGGATTTTAAATTAACTATCAACGGACATTATAATTGTCTGTCCAGTAATGTAGTTTATTTAGCAAAATGTGTGGTGTGTCCAGTATTCAATATATGAAAGACATACAGACGTTTACGTGATAGGATGTATGAACATCTGACAGACATTAAAAACGGAAAGTCCACTAATGCCCTAAGCAAGCATGTAATGGAGTGCAGTGAGCATGAGTTTTGTTTTTTGATAATACAGCAGATTGTACTGGATCCACAAGGTAAAATATTACCAGAACATCTTGAGCTTTGTGAACTAAAATTGCAATTTCACCTGAATGCCTTTGTTTATCCAGGGTTAAATGAATACACTAGTATTGCTTGTTGTTTTGAAGCTTCAGCATTATAAGGGTTAAACTGGGGCACATATACGGTTAATTGCAACAACTGTTTTATTGATGGATTGTTAATTAGTGTGACTATTTCAAATGTGGTTTTAGCATTGTATTTCAGTTCTGAGGAAGTCCCTTGATGTAAGCTGGGGATGAAAGCGCTTAACTCATCTATGTACTAATAAAGAAGTTGCCTTTTATCTGCTGCTTTTTGTTTTATTGGTGACATCTCAAAGATTGCCCCATCACAATAAAATGAAAGGGGAAATAATGCCACAGCCATGGGAAAGGCAGCATTTTCATTTAATTACAAGTGTTGACTGACAATGTGCATCTGAGCATTACTGATTCAATGGGGTGTCTGGGAAAAGAGCTAAAACACTAAATCAAACATATATAAGAACAACACAAAAACAAATGACATACATACTTCATGTTGGACAGGGTAACATGACAGAAACATCATGAAAACGGACTAAAGAACCTATATGGTAGGTATAAATACAAGAAATAAACATCTAATATCTCACAAATATGTAACTGTATTATAGATATAAAGAGGGCTATAAACTATAAAGAAGTAAAATAAGATATGTTACTACAGTGCCATTACATTTATATGGACATGAAGTTGCAATTTATTTGCTATAACAATAAAATGAACCTCACATTTTTTCTAACATGAGTGCATGAGTAAAAACAATGGTAGACAGGCAGTCAATAAAATAGATTAGTAATTCTACATTTATTGGAGCACTATTTTGCAAAGGGTTTGACTGTGGACAAACAGGAGATGATTCTATATTTTGCTATAGTGAACACAATAACATTCACCATTGGAATTATGGCCAGCCATAGATCTTGCAATAAGCAGACTACAGTAATTACAGGATGATGAGGTACACAGAAGCATTAGATAAGTGTGACATATGTGACACGCATGTCATGGCTCTGTACATCTCTCCTAGTTTGTGCTCCTACTGTAAACATAAAATTAGCATATTTCTCAAATTTCATTTTAATGTATGCTGTTTGCCCTCCACACTTGATAGCCCATCATGCTACTGGAGTTGTGCCCATTTGTTCCCCTCTACTGGGTAACCTCAGCATGGAGGGGACAGACATCCAGACATGTCATTATTTAGAAAGTTATGGATATGGCTTGCTGGTATTCCACCAATGAGGAAAATCCTGTTATGGCTCTGTACTCTCCCATGTGGCACACATGACCTGAATTACTGTAGGAGCCACTAACTCTTCCCCATATGAGTGCATACTTCTGTGCCTGTGCAATTGAAGGCTACTTTGTTTATGATACTGTGCTTTGATGTGTTCATGAAAGTTTTTGGCCATAGCAGATACAACATCTTTATAAATGAGTTAGCCATTGCTGAAATCTACAGTATATTGGGATAAAGCCCTGAGTACCACCCAGATGGCACACATTTGATTACAAGCAAGGGTGCTAAAGAAGCCAGATGGAGGAAGGAGGGAGGGGGTGAGCAGCTGACATCATCACACTATGAAAAGTGAGGCAGTCTGACCCACTGCAGTGCTGTACCTACTAGAAATGCTGGAATACAGCATGTGAATAACAATGGGTTATTAAAAGAACTTTGATGGTATATCATTACAGGTGCAAAATCTATATGTCTGAATTCTGAACAATTGCAAGATGAAACAATAAAGCTAAAAAAATCAAAAAGTCCAGCACCATTTTTTTTCCTTGATGTCATCAGGATTTATGTGAATCAATGGTTATAGCCAAGCATAAATACTTTCGTCGGAAATGACTTCTTTGGATTTAATTCCTAAGTTTTAAAAGCATTTATTTTTTGGCAGTAACTACTGATTCAGAGTAAGACTGCCGATATCAAAACAAATGCACTAATGACGGGCTTTTGGATTTTTGATTTTAGCCTTATCATTAAATGCTGTAATTGCTTTTGGGATACAGTAAGCAAGTTGGGTGATAGATCTGTGGTAAATTAGCTAAAGAGACTGGGCATGTGTTCTCTGCATGCATGCATGACTGCCCCTTTGAAACAGCAGCTGTGAAAGCCACAGATGCTACATGTAGGGATTTGTTTGACAGGGAGGGAGACCCGCATGAATGACAACCTGCTCTGGTACTTGACTCTCATTTCCAAAGGGGAATGAAAGGAGACATACATCTCTTGCCTCAGTTAGAGAAAGAATGGCACATAGTATTTTCACACTGCCTGGAGAAAGAATGATCAGGTTCCTATACCAAAGTGGAAATAAAGGGGATGGCTGAATGCTGAGCTGGAGGTAGGTGATGCTTAAAAAAATCAAATTATTAAGATACAGATACTTAAGACAATGCCTTTTAACTTTCTGTGTTAAGAAATACCATATGATTTTGCTTATTTTGCAGTAAAATATTTGTAACTTGAGCAGTTAGGGTAGTGAAAATGAGGTGGACTCAGCTGCAAGTAAGAGATTTGAATTATCCACTTATTAGGATAGCTACCCTTCATCACACTGAATTGCTATATTATTCATAAAAAAATGAAAAAAGGGAGATAACCTGATACAAAACCCTGAGGCACCCTAAGTACAGAAAGAAGATAAAGGAAAGCATTGTTCTTTTTAGAAACTGAATTTGGCTTCCAAGACAGCACTGCAAGCATACAGAAATACTTTGGGACAAACTGTTCTTCAAGACAGCTGGACAAATTTGCACAAATCCTTCAGGACAGACCATAATCAAAACTGTGATCAATAATTATGTATCATTGATCATATTCGAGGTATAAGACAAATCCAAAAGTGATCCAGCAATCTTTATGTCAAGATTTAACTTCTAAGATATTTTTATATGTCAAGTAATGCTGTGTTAGTCTCATCATAAGTAACAAGTCCATGCTGATGCATAGAGATATGATTATTGGAAAGAAGATGTGAAGTTGTTTATATTAATGAGTGCAAATATGGAGCTGCTGGATAGTTGCTGAGAGATGTAAGTGAACTACCTTAGTGCTCCATATGACAAGACAGCTCATGCAGCTTTTATTTGCAGGCCAGAATATTTTTTCAATTTGCATGGGAGGTTTTGACAGCTGTGATAACCTAGAGTTAGTTGTATATATAAGTAATGATGTTCTACTACATAAAAGTGTATATTATTTGTGTGCGTGTGTGCGTGTGTGCGTGTGTGCGTGTGTGCGCGTGTGCGCGTGTGTGTGTGTGTGTGTGTGTGTGTGTGTGTGTGTGTGTGTGTGTGTGTGTGTGTGTTTAGTTGTATATATAAGTAAAAATGTGTCTGGCATGACATGGAGGTTTGTTCTACTGCATAAAAATGTGTGTGTGTGTGTGTGTGTGTGTGTGTGTGTGTGTGTGTGTGTGTGTGTGTGTGTGTGTGTGTGTGTGTGTGTGTGTGTGTGTGTGTGCTTATGCATATTTTATCAAGGTGATGCTTTAAGCAGTGTGTTTCAGTTTTGGGAGCATGTCATTTTATTGCAAAGAAGTTCTCTGTGTGCCAGTTCAACAAAGGAAAATTGCCAACACAACTTTTGATGACAAAGGAGTTTTCTCTTCTCCCCACTATTGTCCAACCTCAACTTAAGAATATTAAAATTTGAGACATGTGGGGTGTCTCTCAGATGGACTTGTCCCCCCCCCAAAAAAAAAAAAGAAAAAGAAAAATCCCTCCAAGTTTGTCAAAAGTGTTTCAGTAGTGTCTTTTCAGTAAACCTGCATTCAGTTTTTCTTATTCCATGTTCTGCTAAAGCTTAAGGACTTTTCACCTCAAAAATAGTGTAAGCATCCTGAAGGCACATATATTTTGAAATGCTGCTAGTTATTACTTTAAATTATGACCATTAAGCAAATGATGTTCTGATGATGATGATGTCTTAGGAAGATGAGGGAGCAATTTAAACTTGTATTCATATAGGTTCATAGGTTCATAGGTAGGTACTAGGCTATCAGCCCAAGGGCATAAATAAGCCTATCCAACAAGGTTCCCTGGCTTACGCCACCCAAGAAAGATATTTTCCTGTGCCCCTGTTGAGCAGAGCCACAGAAGTGATCCCCGGGGTGTATTTCCTATTTCCCATCCACTTATCAAGATTTTTCTTGAAGAGTGATAATGAGGAACTTTGCTTGACATAGATGGGTAGCTTGTTCCAGAGTATGGGAAGTATCTGGGACAGGAAGCTATCCCTCCAGCATGTCCTGTTTATTGTGGTGACGAGGTTTAGGTCCCTAGTGTGTGTAGCTCAGAGGGATTGGGATTTATTTAGGTGTAGCATGTCCAACAGCTCTGGGTTTGACATCGCTTTATATGTTAGGCAGAGATCACCTCAGAGTAGGCAATATGCTATGGAGTAAAGCTGGAGTATTTTGATACGGTCAGTGTAGGGCATCTGTTTGAGGCCAGTAATCCTCTTTGTGATGTACTTCTGTGGCCTTTCCAGCTGCTGCAGATGTCTTGTGAGGTACATTCCAAAAGGGGCATTGTACTCTATAATGGGTCTAATGAATGTCGAGTAGAGGGGAACAATGACCTCTTTTTTCCTAGGTGAGAACCCTTTTGTGATGAGGTATGCCACATAGAAGGATTTCCTGACTACTGTGGTGATGTGATTATCAAAGGAGAGACTACTGTCCACCTGGGTCCCCAGGTCTCTTATCACACATTTGGCGTTAAGTAGACGGCTGCCTATGTGGTAGTTCATGGGTACAGAGTTTTTATCAAAGGGATGACAATGCACTTTTTGGCATTGAGCTTGAGGCCATGGCTCTGACACCAGACATCTGTCTCAGTGAGGCCCTTCTGTAGAATGTCCACATAATTTGGGGACTCAACCATGGCTCCTAGTTTGCAGTCATCTGCAAACTTCATTAGCAAAGGCCTTCTGTGTTAGCTTGTACTTCAGATAAGTAGATACCAAACAGGAGAGCTCCCAGGACTGAAACCTGTGGTACTCCACTTGTCACTGGTTTGAAGTCAGATTTGGAGTCTGCAACTTTTACAGTGTGGGTTTTGTCAGTGAGCCAATTGGCAACCCATCTTGTGACATAGGGATTTATACCTAGTTTAGTGAGTTTAGCTATAATTCAGAATGGGGGATGATGTTGAAAGCCTTGGTGAGGTCAAGATAGGCTGTGTGAACCACCTTACCCTCGTCTACAGCTTTGGTGACTGCCTTGAAGAAGTCAATCAGGTTCAGGAGGCATGATTTGCCTTTCACAAACCCAAACTGGGTGGGGTCCAGAGTTTGGAGGTTACCAATGTTTTTGTTTATGAGTTCCATGATGATATGTTCCATGGACTTACAGATCAGGCTCATCAGGCTAATAGGGTGATAGTTCCCGGGATCAGTGGTGGCTCCCCCTTTGTGGAGTGGGATAACTGTTGCTGTGCGCCATTCAGTGGGCACAAAGTCTGATGTGAGACTATGATTGAATATGGTGCTTAGGTGGGGAGCCAGTTTGTTCTGAAGTTTATGTAAAATGCAGCCTGGTATGTTGTCCAGTCCCATGGATGCTGTGTTTTTGGTTTTAGAGAGTGCAGCTTTTACTTGCGTAGTTGTGATTACAGGGACTCTACATTATTCCTGTATAGATATGAGCCCTTTAGGGGGTGAGAGGGGGTAAAGTTAGCACTGAACCTATCTACCAGGACGTTGGCAATATCAGTTGGTTCTGCAATTTTCATGCCGTTGTCCTGTAACTCAGAGCAGATCTGGGTTTTGCCATTGAGATTCTTGACATAACTATAGAATGCTTTGTGCTTGTCCCTAGAATAACTGGAGATTTTGTTTTCGTAGCTAGCTTTGGAGGATCTTATAAGGGATCTCAGCTTCTTACTGTGGCTGACCAGGGAACTCCTACACTCATGGGATTTTTGCAACAGTTTCTTCCTTCTGTTGTAGAGTTTGTTTATGGCAGGGGACCACCAGATTGGCTTCCTTTTTTTGGAGGATAGCGTCTTGGTTCTGTTTGGGATAGCACAATCCTTGCACTCGTGTAAGTGCTTATAGAGTGCATCTGTGTAGGATTCAGCAGTTGTAACTGAATTGTCCATCTGCATGGGTGTCATGAAGTTTGCCACTTCTGTCTTAAGAAGCATGACGTTGGCTTTGGAGAAATTTTTTACCTTGATTTCCTTAATGAGGGGTGGGGGTGGGATGTGGATATCTAGGGTGAGTAGCTTATGGTTGGATCTGACCAACGAGGAGTTGACTTCAGGTGTGGAACACCGGTCACTCATGTTAGTAATTACTAGGTTTTAGGATATTGTTGCCCATGGTGGGGGTGTGGATAAGTTGATCCAGGGCATTGGAATTTATGAATTCCAAAAAGCGTTGAGCAAAGGAGCTGGTACATGAGTAGTTTTCCCAGTTAATGATGGGGTTGTTGAACTCGCCCATTATTAGGATGTTTGGTTGAACCCTAATATTTTCCAGTATATCAAGAAAAAATGAGTGGGAATCCTGGGGCATGGTGGGAGATCTGTAGCAAGCTACAATTTGGATTGCAGTTTTGCCCAGAGTTAGTTGCACTTGGATAACCTCGGATGCATTATGCTGAGCAATTAGCCTGCAGGTGTGGATATTTTTAATGAATATGGACATACTTCCGCCTTTGGTGTTCCAGTCCAGGTTACGTGGCCAAAAAGTGCAGTATGAGTTATGGCCTGGTAGTGCAGAGGTGCTCTCTGGAGCCTTGAACCAGGTCTCAGTCACTGCACAGTTATCAATGTTCTCCATTTTAAGGAGTGCCTCGAGGGAGTGCATTTTGAGATTTAGACTTCTAGCATTAAGTAGTATTACCCTCAGTTTTTGCTTGCCTGTTCCTGTTACAGTGGTGAATTTGTCATTTGAACCTTGCCTAAAAAGGACACTATAGGGGCAGCAAGAGCCTTAGCCAGTATCTGGAATCCCAGGGGTGACAGATGCAGGCCATCTCTGGCAAAGCATCATGGTCTGTCGACCATGTCATCCCAGGCAGACAGATGCCGGATCCCCTTAGAATGACACCAGAAGCTTAGCTAATGTGCAACACAAGACAGCAAACATGTAGACTGCAAAAAAATGCTGTCATTGGAAACCAGTGATTACTAATCAGGAGGAGCAGCTTATGATGCAATATAAGAGAGGGACAGATGATGCTGTGGGTGGGAGTACTGCCCAACTCCATTCTCATGCACTATAGTGCTGAGCTACTATAACATTTATCTCCCCAGGAAGACCCAAAGAACATGTGCAGCAAGCAGGAAAACTGACCCACAGTGGGCGATGCTCTGTAGGACACATCACTTGTGAGAACAGCAGATACTGTGTACATGCTGTAAAGCCTAGAGATGTGCAGACAGTTAGGGATGATGGCACATTGTTCTCTTTGCCCTCTCTAGGGAGCACTGGAAGGATGTGCAAGTTGTCTTTGGCTGAATGTTTCTCGGATGTGAATAATCAAAGTAGAGAGCAGCTGAAACCAGCTGTGTAATGTTAACTTCAGAGGTGAATGGATGGGATTCAGTAAAAAAAAAATGGATTTGTCCATATATTTGTGGTGTTTCTAATGAATCAGCCTTTCCTGTGATAGTTATTTGGATATATGGTGTGTTTGCTATTTGTGAGACAAAAACAGGGACACGATATTGACTGGTAGAGTTAATAGGCTGAACTCTTTATCTGCATCTGTAGAAGGTAAATTAGACATTATTAAAGTATGATGGAAATGTATATTAATGTTCCTTGGATAGAGAGGTTTGAGGAGCTGCTGAGTGATATAGAATTTAAATAGTAGGTTTCTTGCTTTGAGAAGTATTAGCTAGTTAACACTAGTTAAGAAACTAAAGATAGATGTCTCCCAAAAGCAGGGAGGTGGGTAGAATGGAAAGACTTTATTTAAGGTTGATATGTAAAGAATGGAGTAGTAACAAAAGCATGATTTGTTCTTTGGTATTATATTGCCTTGAGACAATTGTAAGGTGCATTACTTGCACATTGATTGAGCGTGTTATAGTGGGTGGGAAGTACTAACATTCTAGGAACTATTCAAGATTAGGAAGAACCACTCAATAGGTAGGCTATAAGAAAGGCATCCAACAAGTTTAAAATAGAATGAGATGAACAGAATATGGTTAAGCCTATTAGATGGAAATGAATTACAAGTTCATAAGTGAGTACTAGGCTAGCTGCCCTATCCATCTTCCCTTTTTGTGCTTATAATAACCCATCCCATTTGGTTATAGATTGTCCTTACCCATCCCATGGTTGATAATTTTATATTACCCTTAATGATAATAACTGGGATCCTACTATAGATAATTTGAGGGGTCCCATGCATGGGTTAAAACATTTAGGAACTGCCACTGTCCATTAATATTACAGGCGGCAGTCCTGAGGTAAATTTTCTGTTTCCCTTCCATAGATTTAAGGTGGTCTTGAAAATGGACAAGGTTCATAGGTGTGTACTAGGCTAATGGCCCTGGAGCCTTTGCAAGCCTAGCTCATAGGATTACCCTGGCATTGTGCCACCCAACCTTAGTTCCCAGTGCCTCTGTCATGTAGAGCCACTGTTGTGATCCCCGGGGTGAATTTTCTATTTCCCATCCATTCATCAATATTTCTGTTGAAGAGGGCCAGTGAGGCACTCCACTTGACATGGATGGGAAGTCTGTTCCATAGCATGGGCAGTCTCTGGGTTATGAACCTGTCCCTCCAGCTTGTTCTGTTGATTGTGGTAATGAGGTTGAGGTCTCTGGAGCATGTAGTGTGGAGGGATTGGGATTTCTTTAGATGTAATATTTCTAACAGAGCTGGGTCAGACATGGCTTTGTAAGTCAAGCAGAGATTGCCTCTAAGTAGGCGATATGAGACAGAGAATAGTTGGAGTTTTTTGAGTCTGTCCATATAGGACAAGTGTTTAAGGCCTAGGATCCTCTTATGAGGTATTTTTGCAGCCTATCCAGTTGTTGCAGGTGTCTAGTGAGATACTTGCCAAATGGGGCATTGTATTCAATGATTGATCTAATGTGGGAAGAGTAGAGAAAGACAATGACCTATTTCTTCCTGGATGCAAAACCCTTAGTAATGAGATGTGCCACATAGAAGGACTTTCTGACCACAGTGGCAATGTGGTGGTAAAAAAAGAGGTTGCTGTCAACCTGTGTTCCCGGATCTCTTATGATGCCTTCTGTGTTCAGTGGACTACCATCAATGTGGTAATTCATGGGAACTGGGTTTATCCCAAAGGGGATGACGACACATTTTTTTGCATTGAGCTTAAGGCCATGGTTCTGACACCAGTCATTGGTCTCAGTGAGGCCTTTCTGTAGGATGTCAACATCACTTGGGGAGTTAATTATGACTCCCAACTTGTAATCGTCTGTGAACTTTGTCAGTCATAGTCCATTTGTGTTGGCCTGCACTTCAGAGGAGTAAATACCAAACAGGAGAGGACCCAGGACAGAACCCTGTGGGACTCCACTCGTGACTGGTTGGCAGTTTGACTTGGAGTCAGCTACTTTCACACTGTGGGTTCTATCTGTGGGCCAGTTTGCAACCCACCTAGTGCTAAAGGGGTTGATGCCTAGCTTAGTGAGTTTTTCTATGATTCTTGAGTGTGGAATGGTATCAAAGGCCTTGGCCAGATCAAGGTGGGCTGTATGAACCACATTGCCTTCATCCACAGCTCTGGTGACTGACTTAAAAAAGTCAACCAGGTTGAGCAAGCATGATCTAACCTTCATAAAACCAAACTGTGTGTGATCCAGAGTTTGGAGATTCCCTATAGTCTTGTTTATTAGATCCATGATGATGCGTTCCATAGATTTGCATATCAGACTTGTCAAGCTAATGGGGTGATAGTTCCTAGGGTCTGTAGTTGCTCTTCCTTTGTGGAGAGGGATGAATGTGGCAGTGCACCATTGGGTAGGGACAAAGCCTGAGGTGAGGCTGTGATTGAACAGGGCACACAGGAAAGGTGCCAGTTCACTCTGTAGTTCATGTAGAACACAGCTGTATTCTAGGCCTTGGACAGTGCTGTTTTAACCTGTGCATCAGTAGTACTGGCTGCCTGGCAATCTACTGGTATTGTGATTGGTCCTTTGGGGGGAGAGAGGGGTAAAGTTGGCACTGAATCTGTCTGCCAGTATATTGGCAATATCTGTTGGCTTGGTATAGTAGGTGCCATTCTGCAACAGCTCTGAGCAAATCTGGGTATTGCCATGGCGATTCTTTACATAACTACAGAAGGCCTTGTGGTTGTCTTTACTATCTGCTGCAATTTTGTTTTCATAGGTAGCTTTAGAGGATTTGATGAGGGCTCTCAACTTTTTGTTGTGGCTGATAAGGGAGTTTTTCCAGTCTTGGGACTTCACCTTATTCTGCATCAGCTTCCTCTTTCTGTTGTAGAGTTTGTTTATGGCAGGGGACCACCAGACTGGCTTCCTTTTTTTGGAGGAGGGTGTCTTGGTTCTATTGGGTATGGCGAGATCCATGCATTTGTGTATGTGTTTGTACAGGGCATTAGTGTATGATTTGGCGGTCATGCAGCTGTTCTCCAATTGCATGGGTGCCATGAAGTTAGCCACCTCTGTTTTTAGGAGCCTAAAGTTAGCTTTGGAGAAGTTTTTCACAGTGGTTACTTTTGCGGGGGGGGGGGGTGGATTTCCAAGGTGATTAGTTTGTGGTCAGATCTAACCAGAGAGAAGTTGACTATTGGTATTGACTATTGGTATAGAGCAATGATCACCCATGTTAGTAATGACCAGGTCAAGGATGTTGCTACCTCTAGTGGGAGTAAAAACGATCTGGCCCAGGGCATTGGAATTAATGAATTCCAGGAAATGTTGGGCAAGTGTATTGGTACAAGAGTAGTTTTCCCAGTTAGTTGAGGGGTACTTGAAGTTGCCCAGTAAGAGGGTGTTAGAATGGACCCTAATATTCTCCAGGGTGCTTAGGAACATGGAGTGTAAGTCTTGGGTCATGGTTAGGGCCCTATAGCAGGCTACGACCTGAATTGCTGTCTTATCCAATGTTAGCTGCACCTGAAGTATCTCTGATTTATTATGTTGAGCTACCAGTCTGGAGTTGTGTGCATTCTTTATGAATATGGAAATACCACTGCCTTTGGAGCTACGATCCAAGTTCTGGAGCCGAAAGGTGTGAAATTAGTTATAGCCTGGTAGTGCAGGGGTGCTTTCTGCTGCCTTGAACCAGGTCTCTGTTACAGCACAAATGTCGATGTTCTCCATTTTAAGGAGTGCTTTGAGTGAGTGCATTTTGAGATTAAGACTTCTAGTGTTGAGCAGCATGACCCTCAGATTGCATTTGCTTGTAGCTGTTACGGTGGTGATTTTATCTTTGGAACACCGCCTCCCTAGACTGAATATTTCTGACACCATTTGACTTGCTGATGTACAGTAAATCTATCAGTAATGGTTCAGGGGATGCCTTGTATGCTAGACACAGATCACCTCTTAGCAGTCAGTAGGATACCGAGTATAGTGGCAGGACTATGAGTCAGTCAGTGTAGGACATGTTGTTTAGCCCTCTTATCCTTATAGTAAGGTATCTCTGTGGGTGTTTCAATTTTTGCATGTGTCAGGACAGATACATGCTAAAGGGGGCATTATATTCAATGATTGGCCTAATAAGGGCTGAGTAAAGGGATAACAAGATATCCGTATATCTAGACATAGTCCCTTTGTTTATGTAGCATAGAAGGACTTTCTTACAACAACTGACACTTGTTGGTTGAATGTTAGGTCACTATCCACATAAGTTTCCAAACCTTGAGCAACTGGGTCAGCTCTTAGGAACATACTGTCAATGTGGTAATTCCATGAGGTAGATGACTTGAAAATGGATACAATAATGCATTTTTGGGCATTTAGTTTCAGGCCATAATTTTGACACCAGTTATATATTTGTGACAAAGCTTCCTGCAGGATAGTTAGGTCATTTGGGGGTTCAGTGACTGCTCCTAGTTTGCAGTCATCTGAAAACTTAGTCAGCCAGAGCCCTTTGGTATTGGCTTTTAGTTTAGAAAAGTAGATGTCAAACAGAAGAGGTCCCGGCACTGAACCCTGAGAAACTCCACTGGTGACTTGTCTCTTTGTGGAGGTAACTTCCCATATTTTGATTATCTGTATCCTTTCTATGAGCCAGTTGGCAATCCATTGGGTGACATAGGGATTTATTCCCAGTTTATTTAGCTTTTCTACTATGCCTGAGTGAGGAATTTTATCAAAATTTTTGGCTATGTTGAGGTATGTGGTGTGTACCATTTTGCCGTCATCCATTGGTTTAGTGAACATTTCAAAAGAGTCCAGCAAGTTGAGTAAGAAAAACCTGCCCCTTGATGAATCCAAACTTTGATGGATCTAGTGTTTGGAAGTTCCCTGTGAACTGAATATTTAATTCCATGATAAGTCTTTGCATGGCTTTGCATATCAGGCTGGTCAGACGTATGCGTCTGTCATTGACTGGGTCTGTGGAAAGTCCTCCCTTATGCAAGGATTTATTGGATCAAGGTTTCTGGCTAAATAAGCTTCATATACCTAATTTGTGACAAATTTAATCTGATCATAATATCAAAAGAAACAAGAGTGAGAAACAATGCTCTAATACAGTTTTGTCTTATGTTTAGACGTATAGGATAGGGAGCCTTTATATGTGTAGTACAAAGCTGTATAAGTTTTAAGTGAACTGTAATATCAGGGATTATGATGTATGGCAAGATCATAGGCCATAAGAATTAAAAAATTACTATGCCTAAAGGATCATATTCTATGTTTTGAAATGAGCAGTATATATACCATAACACTTTCTGCATATGTTTTTTAATCACATTTGAAAGCTCAATAAAGAAAAAAAACACTTCTAACAATAAAAAGGTGAGATAATTAGGCTTTACTTACAGAGACACTATACAGATGGCTCTTAGATCCATTTCTTGGTGCAGAGGCCCCTGCTTCTCTCATCCCCTCAGCTGAATGAGTAAAGCTAATGTCCTGAGTTATTCCAGGCAAATAAAAACATACTCTTATGACTTTCAGGGTGAATGAATAAGGGGATGCACTGTGCTGTATCAGTCAGATAGCTAACTATTAAAAATAATGGAAAGAATCAGAAATTAACAGACACTGACACCTTCAGATCATCAATCACATTTAAAGAGTTGCAACATTGCTACATACAGTCTCACTTGACAAAGGACAGTACACATTGTTACAACTTTTTAACTTAATATCACTTTGTGAAAGCAACATAAGGAAATTAAAAGTTAGCAGACTAGTTTATGAAGACATTTGGCACATTGCAGTATTGTGGAAAATGTTTCATTATGTACTACAGCTTGAATACTTTATATACAACATATTAGTGTTTGTTTAGCATAAGAAAGGTTATTATAGGTAAAAAAGAAGACTACATAAGACATTTTATAACAACTACTACAGGTTCATGTAAAGCTGATTTATATTTAACAAGAATAAACAGGAACACCAATAGTGGAAAAGTGGCTGCGAGCAGATAAAAAGCCAGTATATAAAATAATAAAACACAATTCCTGCTCGCAGTCAAACCAGGCTGTGAGTCAACAATAGACTGTTTCACATCTCTTCAGACCTTCCAAACTCAAAGTTCCAAACCACATCTCTTCAGACCTTTAAATCTTTTAGAAGGATATGAGTCCACATCTAATGAAATGAATATATCCAAACTCAATTCTGAGCACGAATAAAAACTTTCTTTATTAATATCCACAGTTGGTAAGCGCTTTCGCTATACAGCTTTTTCAAACCCATAATGACCAATACTAAAGAGGTGTTTATATAGTGTTGTTCTAAATAAAACAATAAATCAATTAAACAATAATTAAAACTTCTCTTAAAGATATATATGCACTCTAAAGCAAAAAACTGTAAGTTAAAAGCATATGTCCAATGTCAAGTTAAACTTTCTAACATTCAAACTGGTTTAAATTAATTTAAAATATTGAAATACATTTATAAAATCTAAATATACATATAATATAGAAGTATAAAAACAACATAAGCATTAACAAAGATTCCTTATTATTGTTATTAGCGCTAATAATAATAATGATGTGATTGATAATGTTTTAAATGAACCTCCTGTTAACAATTATACTGCCTGTGATGGTCAGATTGTTAATGTGAACACCAACAATGATAATAACAACAGTACCAAATGCGTTAATACAGTACCTCAAGTTAGAGAATGTGAACAGATTAATGCTTTGAATATACCATTTGTTAATCAACAGATCAATGATGCCCCCAACAACACAGGACCTGTAGTACATAGTAAAGTATCTAGTACACAGAATAGCATTAATAGGGAACCAGACACATTTAGCCCTTTCCCCATAGCGGAAACTTTCCAGAGAGGGAGAAATCGCTCTTTAAGCAGGGGGAGGCAGAAGAGGAAGTTTATAACCAGCGAAGTGAAAGAACCAACATTAAAGAAAATGTGGGAGAGACTAACATAGTGTCTAACCTCTCACATAGACCCCTTAGTCAATATGAATTTGAAGTACTGAATAGGGGTTTATCTTTTATTCCCTCCAAACGGAGCAGTTTAACAGACACCATTTTGGATGTTAAACTTTTTGTGAGAAATTTACAGCTAAAATTAATTTATTCTGATGTTAACTCAGATAAATTAAGCAGACAATTTAAGAAACCTAGTCTATCAGTGCCCAATTTACATCCTTTACTTGATACATTTAGTAGAATTGTTGAGAAAGATATATACTCATTAGAAATGAGTATGAATGCTCCTGTGACCAAGAATAACCTGAGTGCAAGACAAACCAGGGTGTTACATGATTTAATGAATGATGGCAATATTTCCATCAGACCTGCAGACAAGGGAGGACCCATAGTAATTTTAGACAAAGCTTCTTATGATATCACTATGATTCAAATGTTAAATGATGAACGGTATTATAGCCCTATATCAATTATAGAGGTACAGAATATTATAACAAGAGTGTACAGTAATCTTGATGACTTGAACAGGATGGGTATTTTAAACTCTCAACTGTTTAATTATCTTATAATGGAAAGTCCTATAATTCCTGTCATCCAAGGATTACCAAAAATTCATAAAAATTCAAAAAAAACCCCTATGAGACCCATTGTTTCTGGTCGAGGGTGGGTAACTGAAAATGTATCTATCTATGTAGAAAGAGTCTTGAGACCTTATGTAGATACAAATAGGTTTACACTTAAAGACTCTAAGCAGTTTTTATTGGACTTTTATGAAGCAATCACAGGTTTATCAGATCACCAAACCTTAATTATGGTTACTATGGATGTCAATTCATTATTTACTAATATTCCTAATGTTTCAGGGTTGGAAAGTATTCATGCTTATTTGGTTGCACATTCTGATATGTCACTGAATAGAATAGAATTCCTATGATCTTTGATAGAAATTGTCTTGGAAAGTAATGTTTTTATTTGATCAAAGTTTTTTTCCTACAAAAAGATGGCGTAGCTATGGGCACCTCGTGTGCCAATAGCTATGCCAACATGGTCATGGCCTTGTGGGAGGAGAAAAAACTTTTTTGTTTGGATTTTTTCCAGAAATATATACCTTTCTATAGGCGATTTGTAGATTACTTGTTTTTTCTTTGGAATGGTAGTTTGGAAGATTTAAATAATTTTGAAAAACAGGTTAATATTTTGACCTCATATTTGAAATTTACTATGACTTATTCTATCCAGAATATTTCTTTTCTGGATGTCTCCATTTGGCGGATGCCAAATGGAGAATTTAATACTGGAGTACATAGGAAACTTTGTTATAAAAACACACTGTTACATAGGGACAGTATGCACTCTGGCCACATTTTTTCAAACATTGCCAAAGGGCAAGGTATTAGGGTGTCCAGATTAAACCCACTCCAAAAGGAGTTTGATAAAGAATTAAGTGACCTGGGTGCTAGACTGCGAGCTCAGAATTATAAACCAATAGAAATAGAAAGAGCTTTCACACGTTAGAAATATTAGACAGGACAGAGCATGTCCTATTTTCTCTGAAGCAGGGATGCAAATTTATAAGACTAGTGTTGATAATGTACCAATCTCAACCACAGAACAACAACAGAGATTTACTCTGTTCTATACTCAGGATGCTCAATCTAGTAAAGATATTATTTGTAAACATTGGGACATTCTTACATTAGATCCAGAAATTAAGAAATATGTAGGAGAACAACCACATTATATATTTAAGAATAAGAAAAATTTACATAGATTATTATGTTTCACAAACATGAAACAAGACACAGGGACACTAACTTTTGATGGTACTAAACCATGTTGTAAATGTAATTTTTGTTGTCATATCACTAACATTAATATGTTTGTGCACCCAACAACTGGACAAGTATTTTCTTTTAAAGTTAATGCCAACTGTGACACAAGACGTGGTTTACATTGCTATTTGCACATTTTGTAGTTCTTTCTACGTAGGTAAGACTGATAGAAAATTGAAAGAAAGGATAAGGGAGCATCTCTATCAGATCCATATCAAGTCTGAGGTTAATGCTTTATCCAAACATGTATTACAGAATGACATCAGACATACCTTTATGTTTTCTGTTTTACATGTTAATACACCTAAGACTAGAGGAGGTGATGTTGAGAATTACACTGAGTAGGTTGAAACCAAGTGGATCATCAAATTACAAGCACATATACCCCCAGGGCTAAATGACAGGATTCCTTTGAAACCTGCACTCAAAACAGAAAATATAGGTTGAGATGAATTAGTTGTTTAAACAAATAATAAGGAATCTTTGTTAATGCTTATGTTGTTTTTATACTTCTATATTATATGTATATTTAGATTTTATAAATGTATTTCAATATTTTAAATTAATTTAAACCAGTTTGAATGTTAGAAAGTCTAACTTGACATTGGACATATGCTTTTAACTTACAGTTTTTTGCTTTAGAGTGCATATATATCTATAAGAGAAGTTTTAATTATTGTTTAATTGATTTATTGTTTTATTTAGAACAACACTATATAAACACCTCTTTAGTATCGGTCATTATGGGTTTGAAAAAGCTGTATAGCGAAAGCGCTTACAAACTGTGGATATTAATAAATAAAGTTTTTATTCGTGCTCAGAATTGAGTTTGGATATATTCATTTCATTAGATGTGGACTCATATCCTTCTAAAAGATTTAAAGGTCTGAAGAGACGTGGTTTGGAACTTTGAGTTTGGAAGGTCTGAAGAGACGTGAATCAGTCTATTGTTGACTCACAGCCTGGTTTGACTGCAAGCAGGAATTGTGTTTTATTATTTTATATACTGATTTACATTTAGCAAATGTGTTGAGCTATACTTTTATTAAAAGTAGTGATTCACTGTACTAAGGCTTAGAAGCAATTTTGCCTGTTTTAAAAAATTCAGGAAATAGGAGATAAGTGATGTGAGCAAACTGTTTATAGCTCAGTAATAAAAACGAATATTACAGTGAGTTTTACTGCAATTTTCTAACTAGTAGAGGTGCTAACTTCTGCATAACAATATTCAGACTAGAACTGTATTGCAGTGTCAAGTGACAGGATTCTATTGCTTGATTTAATAATTTATGCCAACAACAGCATTGTTATAACTTCATTTTGTGTAAGACAAAAAGTCCACCACGCTGAATATGGTCATGAAACTGCTGAAAGTGGACCAGGAGCACAGGCTTGGGTCTGCCTGGAGGTTTAAATACCCGCTGCTTAAAAATGGTTAGAGCACATCAACCAGCATCTGATGACTTGTTTTTTTCCTGGAGATCATACTAGGAAGGTCCTTCTTATACTGTCGGTGCAGCATTAGACCTTATTTAAAAAAACATGCATAATGACTTTATGACGCTTTGTAGGAGGTTGTTTGCTAGAGTAAAAAATAATAAATCCAAACACACACATATCCAGTCACTCCTTCCTTATTATCAAAGTTCCACACAACTGCATTTATGACAAGAAAGCTAGTAAACATACTGAATTATTTTGTTCACCATTTTTCACACATAGCTGCTAAAAAAATCCAAAGTAATATAAAGAAATTTCTCTTATTTTGCAAGTATAAGTTGTGCATCACAGGCTAAGTTATAATGAATTAGTATGTTTAATTTTACTGTTGCACCATGTAATACCTTCAGCACTGCCTTTTAACTCATTTGTACTGCGAACTCTCACACAAATGGAGCATAAAATACTTTTGTGTTGACTGGCCAGCAGGCATCTGGAGCTGTAAAAGAAAAAGAACTGACAGTTATTAAAATGAATAAGTAATGCAGTGTTCTGATTTACTTGTTAGTTCGATTTAATAGCTTAAATGAAATGTCATCAATTCAGTGGCATAATTAAACTAATTGTGGTTTGTATTTACTACATGGTTTGTACTTACTACACCTTCCTTGCTACTTCCTTTCTAGTTAAATTATGTACTGCATGAATCTTTGAGACAAATATGCATCTAATCTAAAGTATGACACAGTTTATAATTTGTACTATGTTTGTGTTGTTTGAGACATTGTAATTTGTTGTATTTGTGGAGTTTTCTCCACTGGCTTCCACTGAAAATGGGCCAAACTTGGCTCAGTTGGATACTTCCCATAAAAAAATGTAATAAATAAATAAATAGATTTAATGTGCTCCATAGATCTGGGTAGTGGTACATTAACACCTACCTTATGAAGTAAGCTACTAGGTACAATGCATGCAGATCACATAGAGATGTTGTTGATATAAATGCTACAATTTAAATATATGAATGGAACTAACAGCCATTTCAGGCAACTCATTTACATACTCAATAGTGAAAAATGACTTGCATCTTTTACTTGATATTATTGTGATTGCAACATCTTGCAAGAGCCACAGCAGTGATGTGCCATGAAAATGAGTTAATGTGCACAAAATATGTCTGATTACAACTGTAATGACAGAAACTGTACTTACAGAGCACCATGCTAATGTATTTTAGCTGCACCAAGGTCTGTGATGTACTCTATTTGTTGTCAAAGATACAGTAGGTGTTTTGTGACCATCCAGTTTGGAATATGGTATGGGTGTGTCAGTAGTTACAGGAGTGCATTTAAAAATGATAGATGGAATTTATAAAAACTAGGACAATGTGATATATAATCCTATAACTCTACAATCCCAAAGTGAGTACCCATTCACTCTTATATCTATGTTCTGTGCAAGACGAAAACCATATAAATATATAACTTGTGTATAAGGGTAGTACAACTTTAAGCTTTACATGTTTATATATTGTATAAAACTGCCTATTTTGTAATTGGAGCTTTCCTTCCTGGGCCACCTCTGAAAATGGACCATTACAGCCCAGTTGGACTACTAGTCAACAAAAATAATGAATAAGTAAATTTCAATAGACTCAGTCCTCCCTCCTTGAATAAGTAAACATCAATAGACTCAGTCCTCCCTCCTTGAATAAGTAAACACCAATAGACTCAGTCTTGAATAAGTAAACTTCAATAGACTCAGTCCTCCCTCCTTGAATAAGTAAACTTCAATAGACTCAGTCCTCCCTCCTTGAATAAGTAAACTTCAATAGACTCACTCCTCCCTCCTTGAATAAGTAAACTTCAATAGACTCACTCCTCCCTCCTTGAATAAGTAAACTTCAATAGACTCAGTCCTCCCTCCTTGAATAAGTAAACTTCAATAGACTCAGTCCTCCCTCCTTGAATAAGTAAACTTCAATAGACTCAGTCCTCCCTCCTTGAATAAGTAAACTTCAATAGACACAGTCCTCCCTCCTTGAATAAGTAAACTTCAATAGACTCAGTCCTCCCTCCTTGAATAAGTAAACTTCAATAGACTCAGTCCTCCCTCCTTGAAAAAGTAAACTTCAATAGACTCTGTCTTCCCTCCTTGAATAAGTAAACGTCAATAGACTCAGTCCTCCCTCCTTGAATAAGTAAACTTCAATAGACTCAGTCCTCCCTCCTTGAATAAGTAAACGTCAATAGACTCAGTCCTCCCTCCTTGAATAAGTAAACTTCAATAGACTCAGTCCTCCCTCATTGAATAAGTAAACTTCAATAGACTCAGTCCTCCCTCCTTGAATAAGTAAACTTCAATAGACTCAGCCCTCCCTCCTTGAATAAGTAAACTTCAGTAGACTCAGTCCTCCCTCCTTGAATAAGTAAACTTCAATAGACTCAGTCCTCCCTCCTTTAATAAGTAAACTTCAATAGACTCAGTCCTCCCTCCTTGAATAAGTAAACTTCAATAGACTCAGTCCTACCTCCTTGAATAAGTAAACTTCAGTAGACTCAGTCCTCTCTCCTTGAATAAGTAAACTTCAATAGACTCAGTCCTCCCTCCTTGAATAAGTAAACTTCAATAGACTCAGTCCTCCCTCCTTGAATAAGTAAACTTCAATAGACTCAGCCCTCCCTCCTTGAATAAGTAAACTTCAATAGACTCAGTCCCCCCTCCTTGAATAAGTAAACTTCAATAGACTCAGTCCTCCCTCCTTGAATAAGTAAACTTCAGTAGACTCAGTCCTCCCTCCTTGAATAAGTAAACTTCAATAGACTCAGTCCTCCCTCCTTGAATAAGTAAACTTCAATAGACTGAGTCCTCCCTCCTTGAATAAGTAAACTTCAATAGACTCGGTCCTCCCTCCTTGAATAAGTAAACTTCATTAGACTCAGTCCTCCCTCCTTGAATAAGTAAACTTCAATAGACTCAGTCCTCCCTCCTTGAATAAGTAAACTTCAATAGACTCAGCCCCCCACCCTTGAATAAGTAAACTTCAATAGACTCAGTCCTCCCTCCTTGAATAAGTAAACTTCAATAGACTCAGTCCTCCCTCCTTGAATAAGTAAACTTCAATAGACTCAGTCCTCCCTCATTGAATAAGTAAACTTCAATAGACTCAGTCCTCCCTCCTTGAATAAGTAAACTTCAATAGACTCAGTCCTCCCTCCTTGAAAAAGTAAACTTCAGTAGACTCAGTCCTCCCTCCTTGAATAAGTAAACTTCAATAGACTCAGTCCTCCCTCCTTGAATAAGTAAACTTCAATAGACTCCTTCCTACCGCCTTGAATAAGTAAACTTCAATAGACACAGTCCCCCCTCCTTGAATAAGTAAACTTCAATAGACTCAGTCTCCCCTCCTTGAATAAGTAAACTTCAATAGACTCAGTCCTCCCTCCTTGAATAAGTAAACTTCAGTAGACTCAGTCCTCCCTCTTTGAATAAGTAAACTTCAATAGACTCAGTCCCCCCTCCTTGAATAAGTAAACTTCAATAGACTCAGTCCTCCCTCCTTGAATAAGTAAACTTCAATAGACTCAGTCCTCCCTCCTTGAATAAGTAAACTTCAATAGACTCAGTCCTCCCTCCTTGAATAAGTAAACTTCAATAGACTCAGTCCTCCCTCCTTGAATAAGTAAACTTCAATAGACTCAGTCCTCCCTCCTTGAATAAGTAAACTTCAATAGACTCAGTCCTCCCTCCTTGAATAAGTAAACTTCAATAGACTCAGTCCTCCCTCTTTGAATAAGTAAACTTCAATAGACTCAGTCCCCCCTCCTTGAATAAGTAAACTTCAATAGACTCAGTCCTCCCTTCTTGAATAAGTAAACTTCAATAGACTCAGTCCTCCCTCTATTCCCTCCATTCTCCTTCATACTTTCCCATCCTTTCAGAGATCAGTTTGAACCAACTACTTCTGTCACTTTTCAGAAATAAGAATATTGCTCCATGGGTCCTGACAATATCCTTGGATGTCTGCTTTAAAGTATTAGGTCCCACCTTGCAAAACCCCTACATTAACTCTTCATCCTGAATCTCTCTATTGGTTATGTCTCCATGGTGTGGTGAAAGGCAATTATTGTGCCTCTTGCATAAAGGTGGTACAACTACTAACTCAGAGAATTACAGGCATATTAGAATTAATAGTTTTATTAGCAAGGCTATGGAAGATATTGTAGCTAAACTAATACAATGATATAGGTGACTTTATACCCTGGATTCACTGCAGCTCAGCTTTAGAAAAGGCAGATACACACTGCTTATCTGGACCTTGCCAAGGCTTTTGACACTATTCCCCCATGCTAGGATGATTGACAAACTTCCCCAACTCAGTATTAATCCATGCATAGTTCACTGGATAGAAAGCTGGCTCTCTGAAAGAACTCATACCATTAAGGTTGGTGGTGTTTCTTCTAGACAGAAGAATGCAACTAGTAGTTTTAGTAGTGTTCGATGTGGCTCTGCCATGAGCTCCTTACTCTTTGGTGTATATTTCTCTGAGACAAAAGCTGATACCTAGGGACTGACTAACCAGTCTTGCTGATGGTTGAAAACTGTGGCGGTCAAGAAATCCCATATTCTCTACCAAGGGGTAGACCAAACAAATGTCTAGTACAATAATCATTGGCACAGTTTTCCTTTGTAAATCTACAGCACTGCTGCTTAGAATATACAAAAATTTGATAGTTATCAGGTGCTTGGGTACACATGTTGATAACAGACTCTCATTTCACCATCATGCCAGAGAAAATGCTTCTACCTTCTATAACTTATCCTTCATGGCATTTCCTCAATGTCTAAAGAAGATATAGTCCCACTTTGTTCATCCCTTATAAGACATGTAAATGGCCATTTAGCATGTACTTTTCTAAGCAACAAAATCAGCTTGCGATACCTCAATGTCTCGTTACCACAAAGATCACAGTTCTTGTAGCCTTAGCTAGATAGACTAAAAAGCTCTGAGCCTTTTGCTCTAGAGGGGTGACCTCTGCTTAGCATAAATAGAACCCCTCTAGAGACCTAAACCTCATATCATATCAATAATTAAAGAGGGTATGAAAGATACCTAAACCAGTATATCCCCCATTTCAGGAATAGGCTACCATTACCTATCTGGCATACTTTGATAAAACCTGGTTAGATGAGTGAATGGGTAATCACAAATTTTCACCATGGATATATGCAGAAGACATTGTTAATCTCCCAACAATATTAAGTGATGTTACTGAGTTTCTTGCTGCCCCCTTGGCTGTAACTTTAGTGATAACCTATGAACTTAATATTACACTTAGCAACTCATGTGGAGTGAGTAAAGATGGTGACAAATATTAATTAACCAAAGAAACAACAGTAACAAAAACAAATAAAAAGCAGACCACTCAGTGCATAGCTTTGCACAGTTCACTGAACAATGAACTTAGCATTTTCATTCATAGCTTCATAGACTCATAGGTGTTTACTAGGCTAACAACCACAAGGGCCTTTTTAAGCCTAGCTATGCATCCTAAATCTCTGATAAAGTCTGATACCCTTGATAAGTGCAAGCAGGGGGTTGGGAGATGAAAAATTTACAAGCAAGGGCCTGGGAGATGAATTATTTACAGGCTGCCTGTGTCCATTACAGACATATGTGCCAAACCAGGGATGAGTTTCCTGTTCCCCATCCAATTGTCCAGGTTGCACTTGAATTGGGATAGGGAGGAACTCTGCTTCACATGGATGGGAGCCTGTTGCAGAGATGGGGTAATCTCTGGGATACATGCCTGTCTCTCCAGCAGGTCCTATTTATATCACAGGCAAAGTTTAAGTCTTTAGAACAGATAATTCTGGTGCTGTTTGTTTTCAGGATATGCAAGAGGTCCATCAGAGTGGGGTCTGACAATGCCCTGTATGTCAGGTATAGGTCTCCCCTCAAAAGCCTGTAGGAGAAAGAATACAGGGATAGAGCCTTGAGGTGGTCTGCATAGGACATTTTACTTAAGCCCTATATTCTTTTAGTGAGGAACTTCTGTGGACATTACAGTTTTTTGGATATGCCTGGTTAGGTACATACCAAAGGGGGCATTGTACTCAATGACAGGCCTGATGAATGCCGAATACAGTGGAACAATGACTTTGTTGGACTTAGATGCCATACCTTTGTTTATAAGTTGCGCAACATAGAAGGATTTCCTCACTACTGTAGACATATGATGGTAAATTTCTATCTATAGTGTCCCTAAGTCCCTGACTACTAGGTCAACTCTAAGGGGTGTGTTGCCAATATGATAGTTACCTGGTGTGGATGACTTCCAGAAGGATACTATTATGCATTTCTTGGAATTTATTTTAGTCTATGGCACTGACACCAGTTATTTGTCTGTGACAGCCCCTCCTGGAGAGCATTTATGTCAGTGATGGATTCAATGACAGCTCCTAATTTGCAGTCATCTGCAAATTTAGTCAGCCAGAGACCACTGACATTGGCCTTGTCTTCAGAGAAGTAAATGCCAAAAAGGAGCAGTCCCTGTATCCACAGAATTCTTCAGAGTTAATAATTCTAACCAACACCACCAATATACATTCTTACACCAATCAGCACACATCATTAATTAATCAAATGAGATGTAGAGCTAATCCAATATCAAGTTAAAAGCACTGCTCTCTGAACATGTATAAAGAATGTATGTACAACATGTATATAAAAATATGCAACTTTCTATAAGTTTATTCTACTAAAATAGTTAAAATACCTTAATAAATAATACCTTTATAAATAATCTAAAACTAATTAATTATAACATTTCAAAGCTTATTAACTCTCATTCTAAGCACACTGAAAATAGAAATGTTGTCATTATGTCCAGGCAAGGCTGTTACATGGAGTCTCAACTGCCAGATTAACTCTTTAAATTCTAAAACATTATCCATGTCACTACCTGTATCTGGGTAGCTACTTTGTCAATAATAAAAGACACACACTTTTTAAATCCATCATACTAAACACTATGTCTGTACAAAACATTGGTGGATTTACTATTTTTAAAATTATAGATATGTTTTCTGATTCTCTCTTTAACTTCCCGTTGGTCTTACCAACATAAAATATGTTGCATAAGGTGCAGCTGGCAAGGTATACTACTTACATAGTATTACACCTACATCTACCTGGACAGACAATGTCTCAACCACAACATACAGTCCTTCATGGATACATCTACAATATCTACAACAACCACATTTATACATATGATGAAATAGATTTGTATGCATTGCATTATCACTATGTGACTCCAACAAGTTTTTAATAGATTTCCCCTTACTAAACACTATCTTCGGCTAAACGCCAATAACTTGTCTAAGCTCTAAACTAAACACTACATTCCAATTTTTCTTAACTATGTCCACATATTTATAAATATCACTACTATAGGGAATGTTCATTAAGCATTGCAAAAATTATTTGTCCTATTAGTGAAGGCCATATTGACTTCTTGAGGTCTTAAAATATTCTGACTCAAGTTAATTTGTGGTATGGGTCCAAATTTATCATCATGACCCTTCAGAATCTCCTTTTTAATATTATATATTAAGGATGTTGGATATCCCCTATCCAAAAATAGGTTACACAAGTAATCAAGCTCATCCTTAAAAACATTGTCAGTAGTAATTAGTCTGGAAAGGTTAGTCATCTGGCCTTTCACAATTTATTTCTTTTGGTGTAGGGGGTGACAACTTGTAAAATGTTTTTTATGATAGATTGTAGATGTGAAACCTTTCAAAACTACATCCTTAGAAATCTTCAAATGTAAATAATTAATTTCTAACAAATTTACATTATAGGTAGACTTCAAGAAGATCGTTGAATCATTCAGCTCCATAAAAAATGTTTCCCATTGTTGGACAGAACCCTTCCATGAAATTAGCATATCATCCAGGAATCTGTAGTAAGCATATAACAAGGGGGTGGACTCAGAGGTAAACACAGATATTTCTTCACATTTAGCAAGAACAGCATTAGCATATTGTATAATGGGGCACATGCCCCCATTGCCACTTCAGAGATTTGGTGAAAGTATCCTCCCTCATAATAGATGTAATTATTTGTTAACACTAATTCAAGCAAAGTAGTTAATGCATGAATATCTGTAGTAGAAAATTCATTGGTCTTGCTACACAATAAAGACATAGACCATTGAATGCCTGTACTATGTGGTATAATAGTAAATCAATTAACTGCATCCAGTGCAATAAATAGAACAGCCTCATCATAAGAAAGTCTATTTAAACTGGCACCAAATGCCAGGAATCCTTTAAAATATGTCTTTTTGTATTCAACAACCCCTTACATCTGAAATCAATGCATTTGTCCAAGGGTTCTGTTTTACAGTTTTTAGCTGCCACTATGGGTCTGAGGGGGTGGGTCACTTTTGCATTTATGTATTTTTGGTATGCCAAAAACACAAGGTATAAGGAGTTTAGCCACTTTCAAATAGTGTAACATTTCAGGGCTCATTTCCCCTCAAAAAATCAAATCAGTAAGAAACTTAATACACACAATGTTAATTTCATTATGTCATGTTCTAGTATATGTTGTCTCATCTGACAACATTACATACATCTTACTAGAATAATCAAAACTGTCCATAATTACAAGCCAGCCCCTTTATCTGGCTTCATAATCTGAATATTACTATTCCCCACAAGTACCATAAGGTAACCTCTCTTCATGCATGAGATTTTCATATATTTCATGTTTTGTCTAGATTCTTCCCTGAATTGTTCCACACATATTTTCTCAAAAAAAACTACCCAAGGATTAGCAGGAGGTACAAAAAGACTTTTCTTGGTACAGTGATTTAAGGATTCACGAGGGGTGTTAGCCTTATCGTACTCATCACTGATTGGTGTAGGAATGTATATTTTTGTTGGTGGTGTAAGTCTATGGATATACAAACGAAAGCACTAAGATGAATGGTGACAAATATAGCTGAATTGTCTGTGACTATCACATTCTTTATGCAGAGCAAAATAGTTATTTACTTTCAAGACATAAGCCTGAAGCATGTCCAGTTAACAAACAATCAAACCAATAAATGAACAAACAAATAATTTAAATGTCACTTTATTGCCAGGTACAGAGAAAGAGCAGACCCAGCACAGACTGACTGCTGCACATGTGAAGCCACCCTATATTGGGGTGCACAGGCACAGTTTTATGAAGCCACATGCATTACATTAACTTCCTTTTTTAGCTTGGAAGCATTTAACTATTTACTGGAATAAAATAATTTTATTGTTCACAAAACCCATACATACAGTCACTTGCATACTATTAGAAAACAGCTTCTCCCATTCATTCAAAGGTTTAGAACCACTGAGTGGCTCATGCAGAGTTAGGGAACATCAGGCTGGAAACTGCCTCATGCTTTTCTTGTGGCCAACCAGGACAGTCACTGGTCCAACCTGTAGAATAAGGACTCACTCAGCCTGTAAAGCAATGCACATGGTTGTTGTTGGTCTAGATCTCAGCTGATTAGTATGAAATCCCTAAATTAGATTGTTTAACTCAGTAAAAAATTGGACACAATTTCCCTACGGAAATTTTTGCACTCCACTTTGGACCTTCCTCAGCAGTACTTCAGACAAACAACAGATCTACTCCATTGAATAATCATGCTAGTTTATCATGCTAGACCCTTTATATGTACTGCGTCTTTCAAATGCTACCAGTAAGACTTGTTTCATCATGTTCATCCTGGTACAGTTTACCTACTCAGGAACAGCTCTACAAGGGGCTGTGCAGTGTACAGTACACCTACTCAGGAACAGCTCTACAAGGGGCTGTGCAGTGTACAGTACAGTACGCCTACTCAGGAACAGCTCCGCAAGGGGCTGTGCAGTGTACAGTATAGTACACCTACTCAGAAACAGCTCTACAAGGGGCTGTGCAGTATACAGTACAGTACACCTACTCAGGAACAGCTCTAGAAGGGGCTGTGCAGTAGTAGAATTCAGGCTTGTACTTTATAGTGATAGAAAAGCAATATGTTTTCTTAATTTTCCAGTAGAGTGTTTGATAAATCTGTTATTTGTTTTTAAATTTTAAAACATACTTTAGGATAATTCTCTTTTGCCTGCCTTGATGGTTAGTGTGAATCATTCAGTTATGGTTCAATAATGGAAATAAATTATTCTATTTTGCTTTGCAAAACATAATTTATTTCTTATTTGATTTTTGTTAACCAGATGGGTGGGCTTGAGAAATAACAAACATACAACACACAAACATACAGATATAAAATGCATGTTGTAGAAAGTTACCAGATCATGATAAATATCTTTGCAGATAAAGTAGTTTTTTTTTTGTACGTAAAGTACATGAAACATGTCAACAGATAGGTACAGCAAGCAGTACATAGGCCGATAAAAACTGCTAAAGAAGTGAATACAATCTGAGGGATATAATGAGAGAAATGGTGGAATAGAAAAACAATAAAATAAAACAATAAATCAAACAGAGTTGAACGCTTTTGTTCCAGACATTTTAAGAACGTCATCAGAACTACCAATCCAAGTAAACTCATTCATTAAAAAAAATCATAATAAATCATATGAACAGAACCCACCAATTGCAATTGTCTGATACTAACATAATTTACACCTCAAAATTCCTTAATTTTTTAGTACAGACTTGATAGACACTGAGTCATTCAAATCTGGATATCTAGTATCATTAAACTTTAGCTGCCAACGTAGCTCACTCCTGTTTAAATGCTCATCAGTAAACAAACCTTTTGAGTCTTTTAAAACTTGTTCAACCACTAAACATTGAAAACTATGATCACTATAAACTTGAATCTGTCTATAAAGGGCATTAGTGGATTTTTTTTATTTTTAATGTGCTAAATTATGCTTGTACTCTCTATTCTTTAACTTCCTGCTGTTTTTTCCACATAAAGTATAGGACAATTACAACAGCAGGCTATAATAAACAACTTGTTTACTATTACAAGTAAAATAACCATTCATCACATATTTTTTATCATTTACAATATAAGAATCTGTCTTCATATTGTACAAAGATTGCGAACAATTGCCGCATTTAGCCAAGCCCCTTTTCCTTGTTTTCAACTTATATAAATGAAATTTATCCATTTCAACCAAACCTTAAATGACCTACCCTCTTGTACACCACAACTGTTTTTTCATTGGGCTTCATTATCATAGATTGGTTACCTCTAAAAATATTCCAATGTTTGATTAAAAGTCAAATATTGCTTTACTATTTACTGTATAAGTATGAATGAATAATTTCTTAATTTTATCAAGTCCTTCCTTATCTTTTGACAATGTGACTTGATTACAACCACCATCTAAACTGGTATTTAGTAAAGGCACATAAACCCCCATCTCACGCTTTCTGAAAATGTTATACTTTATATCAAATAAAGGGCTAGCCAAGTAAATCATTCTGATAAAACATATCCTCAACCATTTCACTTTCAGTAATAAATATAGCTGCATTAGTTATCATATGAGTCAGCTGGATCAACTGGTCTTTAACTATGACTTTATTTTGTTTATATGGATGTGAACTCTGGTAGTGTAAGTTCATATATGAAAAAGCTAACTTCTGATATATGTTGGAAATATATTGCATTTGAGAAGTATCTTTAATAAACTCGATATCACAATATGCTATCTTATTCCCATCAAACAAGATACTACTTGGAGCCAAAATGAGCAGTTATTGCTGCTAGTGGGAGAGAGAGAGAGAGAGAGAGAGAGAGAGAGAGAGAGGAAGAAGAATAAATAAAAACTGGTTAACAGCACTGAAAAATATTAAGGATGTTTGTAGATTACCAGGAAAAGTGATTGGAGAGAAGATTAGGTTACAGGAATGTATTCTATTCTCTGAGAAATTTATGAATCTGTAGATTTTGTTATTTTTTTTATGTAAAGAGAGTTTATTATCAGTGATAACAGGTTTAGGCAAACCTCAACAATACAAACCCCTGGATTCATGACACTCGGCGCAAGTCCGGCATAAGGCTTGTGCCGGCCGTGCGGCGTAGATGTGGAGTAGACACGCCATATGCATATTAATGAAGGCACGCAGCCGCCACAGCCACGTGCATAGGAAACGTGCACGAGTGCAAGGGGCGTATCGAAGTTGCGCAGGGAGGCGTGTCAATGTCGGCTTTCGAGGAGCAACCTAAACTGCTGAATATTATATTCCGCCAGAAATAGTAATCGTACCTATCAGTGTCCGTGGAGACTGAAATGTATGCAAAGCAGAGTCCCTGCGAACAGAAAATGAAGACTCAAACACAAATGCACGGTAGGGAATAATGGGTCCCTACCCATGAACAAATGACAGGAAAACCATGTGCCTGTAGTCCAATGTAGTGTTGATAGCTATACATTTGGAAGTGAAACGTATCAGATGTTAGCGCACCGCCAGTAGGTACTTCCAGTCCAACGGAGAGGGTCTCCAACCGACCCATAATTTGAGGGAGGGAACATAGCTGTGCAGATGTGTCCATAACAAAATACACGAGGAGAAATGTAGATATAGGTAGTGACCGTATGTCTGAATCATATCCCACAAGCCATATAATAGTCACATACAAAAGGTATGTCCATATTTCACATACCAAATGTGATAGGAAATAGCATACGCATGTAAACGAAACAGAAGGAGCATATAAACGAGCCATAACAACACGGACACATGTAGGCTGAAAGGAACAGTATGATCTGTACCGTCGAACAAGATTACCACCTGTCCCACTTTGCGAGCGACAGTCCCTCTGTGGGCAGATGTGTCCTGACACAAACATGTAAAACTGGCAAATGTCCAGAGAATATAGGACATAATTCCTCCGTAGACGTCATGTAATAGTTGCATTAAACATATTTCGCTGGACGTATTATACATAAATGTCATAACAAACAGAATAAGATACCGAAATGCTACAAGAATAAGCTTAGATATAGGCAAGAATTGTAAGTTCTATCTGCCGAACTGACCGTGGGTATGTGTCGGCCTGTAAAATATGCTGTGTTCACCGCAACTGTCACAGTAGGGTTGCCACCCTTACAAATGACCAAAGTGGGACATGTTTGGTACAGACATCAGACTGTACAGGACAACACATACCCACGGCCAGTACAAAGGACAGAACATAACTGTTTTGCCTACAGAAAAGTGTATTCCTGTAGCATTTTAGTTGCTTATTCTGTTTCTCATAACAGTCAGGTATTTCAGATACAGAATTAACTGTTTAATGCAAATATCACATAAAATATAAGTAATATGTTTGCCCTAAAATCTCAGGACATTTGCCATGTTGACAATCACATGTCAGGACACAACTGCCCAAAGACGGACTGTCCCTCGCAAAGTGGGACAGGTGGTAACCCTATGTCACACTGTGGCCAATTGAAAAGGTGAAAACACAACTGTTGACTGTGGGGAGGCAATGTCCACAATGGTCGGACATGTGTAAGGAATAGCTTGGACATAGGAAAAGGTGCCATCCTACCAATGAGTAGAACAGGCTGGCAAAATTCGGAAGTCAGCTGTATAATCCGAACGTGTATGTGACACAGTCGAATGGGTAGTACCCGGATACACCAACCAAGTAATGAAAGTGAAGTAAGGGCATGTACCTATGTGCGTGAGGTTAGCATGTGGAAAGCAAACATGGCAGGGTAGTCCACACAACCATAAAGGTACCCGACACATGTAGGGTAGTCAATGAGTAACTCCGGCCGTGTCATGGGCCAGCAACCAAATGTAGTGCTCTATGGGGTGTGAGTAATTTGCGTGTGAGGGGTGTGTGTTTAATGGTAAATTCCTCAAAGGCGATACTTGTGTCGTATGCAGAAAAGGTGAACCAGAGGTGTATGAGGGGGCAGCGGGTGAAGTGGAAAGAAACACAACCTCATGTAGAAACAGCTGCAAGACAAGCAGACAAGCCATAGTGTAGAACACAATCCCACAAACATATGAATATGGAAATATGCGAGACAAATGTATAGATACAGCACCATCACATACCCACAGATGGGTCCTGATGGAACTGGCCATAACAAATGCAACACACCTGGATGCATAATAGCCTACCCAGCATACCCTCCACAACACACAACCTGCCACCATACCAGAACGTCCACCAAATCCAGCCGTACTTGGTCCAGTGGTTTGTTGCAGAAACAGCTACACACAGTGACCCCTACGCATATGTAGTAGGTATTGTCATCCTAGGCAGTATCAGGATTGCAAACCATGTATCCCCTGCAGGTAAAACCCCCTGCACATTTTCGTGAAGCCACAAAAATGTTCGTTATCTAACTTGTTTTGGTCTTGACCAATTTTTGGGATATCCCTCATGGGATGACCAACTTGTGTAAATAGTAGAATGGGTATGACGACATGATGTCCAATCCAGTAGATATCTGGACACAAGTCAGAACGTGCAGTGGAGGTCCATGACACTGTCCAGCCCTAAGTGGGCATGCATAACCTACCACCCAGGATAAAATACCTTCCCGTGACGCATGTGTCCAGACACGAATGGGAGGGAGAATATAATGCACACATTTGCAAAGTGGAAAACGGCATGAGGGCGAGGAAGACAATACGTAAACAGATCAACCCTGATCAAGTGTGAGGGACACTGACTGTGTGCAGTCGTGACTGACCATACCTGTCAACCTATGTGAGCAAGATATCTGGACAGAGCCGTGAATATAAGTGAGACAAAGGTCCAAAATCAGGGACAATCTGTAAACATATCTCTTAGAAACATAGAATTTGATAGAATAACAGTTTGCACATTGGCATTAATGTCTGGAATATGAAGTCTGAAACCCAACTGTCTGTCAGCACGTTCCGACTGCAGTCTTTAATGCCGAGCTACTGCTGTGCCAGAACACAACAACGTATTACAGAGGTCCGTGCCATACCACTCAACTGTCCAGATATTCGCAGAATGACTAGGGTCACCACCTGTCCCACTTTGCGAGTAACAATCCCTCTGTAGGCAGTTGTGTCCTGTGAAAAAAATCAAGATAGCAAATGTCCTGAGAGTTTATTTCCCAATTTACTTTAATAGTCGCATAAAACGGTTATTTTATATATGAATCCTCAATATGTTATGTGAAGTAGCATAAGCAATTCAAATGTTACTAGAATAAGTTATTATAAGTACAAAAAAAGGTTAAAGTTCAGTACTATGCACAGCTGTAGGTATGTTTTGTCCTGGAAAATCTGACATCTCTACAGAACATGTCCCACTTTGGGAAGTCGAAAAGGTGGCAGCCCTAAGAATGACCACAGGTTCACACCATAGTGTTGGTGTGTGCCCCCGACAATCTGCACCAGTGTGGTAAATAGCTGAGGATTGACGTCACTAAATAATGAGAAATATCCTGAGTACAAGACTCCACAACCTGCAGAAAAGTCATGCTAATGCAAAGCCTAGCATTCTATCAACGTTGTAAGCTTGTAAGAGCAATCGTTAAAATGTGTCCCTAATTGCCCCCCCCCCATCGTGTAGGTTTTGCACAGGTTCAGTGCTCTAAGAGGTTGAGAGGTATGGTCCATACATATTTACAGGAACAGCCCGTCACACTTGTGTAATGTACAACCGCATACCTGTAGTCACTTCATGTCCAAAAATAATAATCCCCATATGACTGCATACAGGTAATAGTCAAATGTGAATGGGAACACCCCTCACCGTGGAGTATGGACTGTAACAACCCCACCCATAATATGTAATGCCAACAGAATAAGCTGCTGACAGGTGCCCAAACACCTGTGTCTATAAACACAGGTAAAACTGCAAAATAGGGAGATAATCCCTGTCCATATGCTTCGTCTGACATTTGACCTCGGCCAGGGAAGTTCCTTTCACCAGGTGGACAAGCCTAAACCCAGATCACTACATGAACACCCTGACAATCAAAGACCTGTATGTGGCTGGACTATATGCCTTGGTGTTCTGCATATCCTCGGAGTGATTACCAATGCAGCCGGAGTCCACAGCAGTAGGCAATAGGGAATGTGTAATATGTAGTACCGCCTTTTTCCCAGCAGGAGAGTGAAGCGGTGAGGCGTATGTTGATGTAGCTAAGTACTATGGGTATGCATATCAATGAGGGAGAACACCAATAGAATAGTGGTTCCAGTATCTGGCCAATGTGAATGCAGTCCCAGTTGATCTACGACCACTGCACATATAACTTGAAAGTGTAATGAAAGCGTTCGTGCAGTACACACATTTGAATATGTAAAGGTGAACATGTGTTTCGCAGTAGTCCGTAAACTGGAATACAGATATGTAACTGTTACGGTCAGAATTATGAAAGTTCACGGAAGCACAATTATCTATGAAACATATGTAACCCACAATAAGGATATGCAAGTGCACCTGTGCGTGTGCAATCCGCTCACAAAATAGAAAATGAATGGTGTTTTCCCCACGTTCTATGTACATGGCTCATACCTGTTAAACCCGTAAAGTACGAAACCGGACAAAGCCATGACAATAACTGGTACAAATAGGGGCAATCCCCAGATATTGCCCTAACAAACATAGAAAGTGGATAGAATAACAGGTGTGTCACTAGCATGGATTCTCTGAAGGGTATGAAGTCGTAACCTGAAATGTTTGTCATTATTTACCAACGTCAGTCTTTAATGATATGCCACTAACTCGCCAGATAGACACAAGGTTAGGAAAAATGGATGACAAATAGGGACAATCCCCAGATATTGCCTAACAAACATAGAAAGTGGATAGAATAACAGGTGTGTCACTAGCATGGATTCTCTGAAGGGTATGAAGTCGTAACCTGAAATGTTTGTCATTATTTACCAACATCAGTCTTTAATGATATGCCACTAACTTGCCAGATAGACACAAGGTTATTAAAAACAGAGCAAAGATAAGAGGCAAACAGCTGTACATGCAGCGGAAATCTGTACAGTTGAAAGGTATGATATGGAGATATATATACACATATATCCACAGACATAATCCAAAGCAAATTACGAGATGAGGAATGTACAGACATGTATATATGTACAGATATATATATCTATACACACACGATACATGAATAGATATATACACAACAAACATATGTCCCTGTACATATAACACATGTACATAAATAGGTCACGGTATAGCTAATATGGATAGACAGACAAACATGCATGAAAGGAGAATACACCGATGGTTTCCAAACCATTTCCCGGAAAGTACCAGTGTGACAGGGCCTGCAAGTTCTACACGTTAAACATGAATATAGGTGTCCTTTGCAGGACCCCAAAAATTGATCCGTACGAAGTGCGAACCATCATAGATGCGAAAGACGTCACAGCTGCAACTACGATATAGCTGTACATGCAACTGTAGCAGGTGCAAGGGTAATAACACATGGGTCGATTGAATGTATGACGTACGAGCTGATAACCACAGAGTGGGGAGTGCTCGGAAGTGTCCTCACACTTTATTATCGCTCACATTAAACATGTCTAATGGGTACTGTGGAGGAGTGTCAAATATGGGAATCATGGGTATGGAGAATTGGGCCAAGGTGTTGGTTGGCACAGATCTATTAGGTACGCCCCATGGGAGTGATCAATATACCTATGTGGGTATAGCACATGCCTATATTCACCAGAAAGGTGCAACCCATCCACTGGATATTGTGTAAACCATTGGGGGAAGACGTAGGGACCTACATCAGTGTCATGTAGGCGATTATCATGGATGGACATGCATACGACCAAGATGGTAACCATACCTGCCAGAATGTCAGAATAAGACAGCTGGACTAAGGCATAGTACACGACAGACAAATAGGGACTATATTAAATATACCTCAGACAAAGTCAGACCATTGATAGAATAATTGCGTAGTCAGGAATACGAATGTTATGAGAGTTAGTAATCATGAAATAGAAATGTCAGTCATGATTACCTAACCGCACAGTCCGTCATGGCTTGCCAGCAATCTATCAGAAAGGCACATCATCATGACAAATGTAACAGAATCATAGGTCAAACCCCAGGGCGTATACCCATAATGTGTACAGGTGAGAGGTATGAAGGTAACCCGTCCTAATGAAATGTACAGAACTAGTGATACTAGGTGGACAGGTAAGGAGAAAGACGTCAGGACAAACGACAAAACATGTTCAAGTCATAAGCATGTTTGTCCACAAATGTGAATTACAACGTATGGCCTGTGAAAGTCAATGTGGAAGGTTAATAGACTCAAATGACATGTGTCCCTCAGGGTGTCATGCAGTGTCACTGATACAGTGTCCAGTCCACCATACTCGTACGTGAGCTCTGCCACTGACGGAAAGCGCAAATATTGGCCTACACATAAGGTACATGATGGAATAAGTAGTGTGGATAAGAACCTGTTGGCCTGTGTGAGGAATATAACCCAGTGGGTGGATGTGTCCTGCAATAGGAATGTAATGGTAACTGGCCTGTGATGGCGCCATGTATTGTGTGTATTGGCGTAACTGTACGAATGTGCAGATGTATGCCTCATATGTGTGGTGTGTTCCTCTCACAATCTGTACCTGTCTGCCAAATACCTGAGAACTGACGTCATTAAATAATGATACACATATGTGTTTAAGACCCCAAATCCCTCAGAAAGGTCATACTAATGCAAAACCTATAATACTGCCAACTATCTACATTTGTAAGAGCAATATGTAGAATCTGCCCCTATCTGTCCCCCCATCATGTCAGGCTTTGTACAGATGTTTTGCACTAGGAGGTTGATAGGTATGATCAGAAACAGATACATGTCTGAGGAAGCAGCATTATCGACTGCAAGATAACACAGAAGGTATGAAAAGCGCTGCAGTAGGATGTTCATCCGCAGGTATGTGCTGACATGTCAAATGACACAGCAGTCTACAGGAAGTACCTATATGGTGTCACCTTTACCAATGATGACAGTGGGACATACCCACAGCCATGCATACACCACAAATAGACATAGCACACAGCAAAGCCTAGGCCATGATACATGACACCTTCAGCGTTTATGGATTGAGTGAGAGTACAGCAAGGAAAGATGACTGCCAGGCTATTCAGCAAACACCCGCAGGGGCATGCAAGGCCGCCCATAACACGAACATTGCACGGACAATGTTGGGATTTGCAACATACCCCATTTGTATGTGTAAGCTATGCAAATGATGTAATTATAGGGTTGCCACCTTTCCAAATGGCCAAAGTGGGACATTTGTGCTACAAACATCAGATTTTGCAGGGCAAAACATACCCACGGCCAGTACAAAGGACAGAACTTCAATTGTTTGCCTGAATAAAAGTTTATTCTTGTAGCATTTCAGTTCCTTATTCTGTTTCGTATAACATTTAGGTGTTTCAGATACAGAATAACTGTTTTATGCAACTATTACATACAATATAGAAAATAATTTTGTCCTAAAATCTCAGGACATTTGCCATTTTCTCACAATATTTTTGCAGGACACAACTGCCCAAAGAGGGACTGTCCCTCGCAAAGTGGGACAGGTGGTAACCCTACATAACTACGCGATACATGAAACAGTAAGCTGTCTGTGCAAGAGCAGAGTTATGTGCAGAAATGTACCCGGATGTTATGCGAGTAATGTTTTGCACGTTGCTAAACGGAGCAATGACAGCTGCAAATACAGTATGACTACAGACGAAGAAGCATGCCAATGTCCAAGTCCAAGGCCAGTGGTGGCTTTGTCCATTGGATATCAATGAACCAGTAGTTGTCCTCCCTCGATCCCTGGTGTGGAAGTGTAGTGCAGTGCCATGAGAACGCGCTGTGCTTCAAAACAAGACATATGGATAATATACATACAAAATGTAGGTTTAGTTAGATGTTAGTACGCCATGCAGATGAATGGCAAGCTGGAGACAACATGGCTACTGCGTACTGGTACCTATGTGTGGAAGCGCTCTGTCAGAGATGTAACGAAGCATTTGTAGGCAATGTGAGGCAGGTGAGGCTGAGGATAGTGAATCACAACATGTCATGCCATATGGGCCAAGCCTCTACAGTGTAGTGTAGGTTAAGGGGACTATTAGAGTAGAAGATAGGTGACAACAGGAGTGTGTATGTACAAAACACTGTAACCTCACTGGAGCAGTGTCACATGTGTGCTGTCAGTACTCAGTGGAAGAGGCGTGTCATGAGCTATCCCAGGGAACATCAGGAGACTGATGGCGTACGCCATGGATACTATAGATGTGACCTGCAAACCCGCCCACAGTGTATCTGCGCCCGTGTACGCCAGTAAGCCCAAGTAAGTATGTGTGTGCGCGTGTTAGCCTGTGTGCACGTGTGGAAGAATGAGTAAGCTAGTGTATGAATGGTGAAGCCCGTGTAATGTTGTGTATGCATTTGTAAGCAGGTATACATGTGTACTACACACATCACACACGTACTGCACACACAGACACACATGCTGCCAATACTACACACATCAGTGAAATGGCACATAGATGGAGACTACATCATCAGAGGTAACAGTGCTGTAAACTATGCTACAGTGATGGTCATAGCTGCAATGCATCATGCCTGCTGAAGTACACCTGGAAGTAACACAATGTGTGTTAACAGCATGCTAACATCAATACAGTGAAATAAAGCCACTGTGTGCAGCAGCACCAGATTAGTCAGATCCTGCATCAATGTTACACATCACAGTTGGTGGCACAGGTGACATCATATGCACAGGGTGTGGTGTTAACATGTCCAGAGCTGTCATAGAGCCATCCAATGTACACGTAGGTGTGTGTGTGTGAGGGACAACGGTTATTGCATGGCCCAATGGTGGTGCAATGAGTGTGTGTATGTGATAGCCGTAGCTGTTTGTGGTAAGTGTGTGTGTCTGCATATACACAGGTACAGCATGTATCAGCCGTATACAGGAGGTTGTGGGACAGTCACAGACCGTACCTGCCAGGCTGTAGAGATCCCCATTACTGGCCATGGACACCCCTCCATGCATCCAACACAACCCAGTCCTGCACCTGTCAATGTCTACACATACAGTCCTGGGATCTGTACCACAACCTGTGGATAAACGTGTGTCTGTAATGTTAACCTGGGGTGCATAGACTTGGCAGTTACTACAGATGGATATGAGCCATACTTACACTCCAATGTAATAACCACCACTGACTGTTTCCGAGATCTGCATACAACCAGTCAAAGGTGCTGCACTAACATTGTTTCCAGTGCCCGTGTAATACCCAGCAACACAATAACCGGTCACTACACATGTATAACCCACGTTCACTACAGCACACAGTATGTGCACTATCACAGAGCCATAGCAGATGTACATACATCCAAGGTGCTCACGTACAGACAATGCAGCACAGTCAAGAGTGATAATCCCAACATACATATCTATATACAATATATATATATATATATATATATATATATATATATATATATATATATATATATATATATATATATATCTAGAGAGAGCTATATACATACATATATCTATATATATATATATATATATATATATATATATATATATATATATGTATATACATATATATATGTAGATAGATACATATACACACACACACACACACACACACACACACACACACACACACACACACACACACACTTGGCAGGTCTGGGAGTCGAAAATACACCTAACTACCCTAACACACTACAGCATGACGCATTTACAGAACGCGCTACTGACATTACTAAGCACAGCAGTCCCAGAGGCAGACATCTAGGTGCGTGTCATCATCCGCAAAGGCAAAGATGTTGGTAGCAAACTGTTGTGGTGTGCGGCGTCTAAAAGCAAGACTGAGTCCCCAGGCAGATGGGAGCATGCGAGCAAACACACACACACATACACACACACACACACACACACACACACACACACACACTTGGCAGGGCTGGGAGTCGAACATACACCTAACTACTCTAACACACTACAGCATGATGCATTTACAGAACGCGCTACAGAGATTACTGAACACAGCACTTCCAGAGGCATACTTCTAGGTGGGTTACATCATCCGCAAAGGCAAGGATGCCGATAGGGAATGTATAGAGAGTGAGCAGTCTGAAAGCATATTACTGTCCCAGGGTAGATGTAGACAAACACATGGTAGTGGTGTGATTGGGGCAACCAAATATCTATGGAGTACTACAACAACACTACATAGATATGGGACGCACCACAGACAGTACACCCTTCAAGACAGCAACCAGTGTGTCCAATGTAGGCATCCATCGTGACATTGAAAATGGACATCTGTTGCCTGGATGACCACCATCGCTATACAGGATGTCAATGGCCATGCCCACATGCTTAGTATCACATGTCTGTTTGGAATGTACTGTGTGTCCATCTACACAATGGCGAACTGGGCATGCCCACACACTTAGCAGTTGCAAAGGGCCATCTTGCATGCACACGGATTCTATACACGGAAGGGCGCAGTTTGGAATGTACTGTGTGTCCATCTACACAATGGCATACTGAGCATGCTCACACACTTAGCAGTTGCAAAGGGACGTCTTGCATGCATGCACATGGATTCTAAGCATGGAAGGGCACAGTTTGGAATGTACTGTGTGTCCATCTACACAACGGTGTACTGGGCATGCTCACACACTTAGCAGTTGCAAAGGGCCGTCTTGCATGCATACACATGGATTCTAAACACGGAAGGGTGCAGTTTGGAATGTACTGTGTGTCCATCTACACAACGGCGTACTGGGCATGCTCACACACTTAGCAGTTGCAAAGGGCCATCTTGCATGCACATGGAGTCTAAACACAGAAGGGCACAGTATGGTATTACTGTCCCCACGTACATGAAGGCCACTCACATGTATTTACCAGTTCACACTCAGGAGCTATCACAGATGTCTCAGGTGCATATCACAGAGGTACACACCACAATCTACAATGTAGCCCTCCGACATCACCATGTCATTGGACCAGCAATACACAGCCATACATTAACACAACACTGTGTGACTCATGACTAGTGGACTGCACATAGGTCTACAGCAACTGTGCAGACTACACATGTACCGACAGGGTTCCATCATGTGTTATGCATTGCAATGATACCACTGTACATAACCAGGTTGGCTCTACACATACCAGGGGCCCTGGGTCTTACACAGCTGTGACAGATGACTGTCGCTGTATGCCAACGAACACACATGTTTGGCTATGTCATACATGTAATTGCAGTGGATATGTGCATGGACCACACACACAACACATATGTACATAGCATAGCTTTTGCTGTCCTCCATGCAGACAAATGGCTACAGCAATCATGCGCACGCAAATGGAAGGTGGGTCCATGGCTGTTGAATGCTAACAGTACATGAGGCAGCAATGTTGACCGAGGACACATTCCCTCTGTAATAGTTACCCATGACACCCATCATATCATACAACAGTCCATGTGTTATGTATGTCAACACACATGTCCACCAATTGCAATGCATACAAACATGGCTACATGACAGGCATGTAGGACCAACACACATGTACAATCTGTGGTGTGCATGCAGCTACCATGCATGTGCAGTAGCTGATGTAAGTAACTCATCTGTGCCTAACTACAACATGTAGTTGCAATGCAGCCCCATCATTGACACCTGTATATGGTGACATACTGACAGTACGTTAGGATGTACAGCAGGTATGGATGGATGTGTGTACATAAAGTGGTGATCCACCTGTGTAGATGGATGTTAGCCGGGGATGGCTCACAGGTGTGTCACACGCCATCCTACCATTACATGTGCAAACAGTACGTTATGTTACCGTTACTTGACGGAGGAGACATAAAACCTACACAGCGGTCAGGTGTTACCAACAGTACATCACTTGACACCTGTAACACTTACATCCACCCGTGTGCATATAGCAGCACAATTGCCGAAGGTAGCGTTGGTACACATAATGCGGCCAATACTGCTGCATATCTGTCAGACGTCTCATCATATAGCAGGTGTATCATTCACAGTACTGCCATGTGTGTTTGCTTGTGTGACCATATATGCCACATATGGTGGGGAATACATCCCAATTGTTACACACCCCTGTACACTGTTGTAGAGATTTGTACATACTGCAGTGTGGTAAGCATGATGTAGGCAGGTGTGGTGTGTGTATCACACACATCAGCTATCCATATGTGTATGACATTTGTGGTCTCCACAGTGTGTGTGTGTATGTAGGTGTGAATGGCTGTCTGGTGCATGGAGTGAGGGTGTATGCTACCATACAGAACACACAGGATCCCTAACCCCACATGGTGATGCAGTCCACTACCCTGTTGATGCCATTGGTCTCAGCCGCACTGGCTACCTGTACATGTTCTTTCTCTGTGTAGCGTTGTGTGGGTTCACAGTGCTGTGATGGTGATGACCACATAGGCAAGGGTCCTCACCTCAACACTATGGGGTGTGCATTATAGTGTTGTTGGCCCCGTGAGTGTGAGCATGTTCCTGTAATGTGACAGGGTATTACTGCTACACAGTGAGGCCTCATGCTATCAAGTGGCCACTAACATTTTCATTGGCCAGACCGCTGTGTACAACCCCTGCACCATGTCAACATACCTGTGATGTGACCTGGTATGGATGTCATGTCTCTAGCCACTGTAGCCTATTAGACTGCTCACATGCTTCTGGATCAGTATATGTGTGGACATCTGTGTTATGTTAGACTTTCCAACAGTCAGGCTGTGGCTACGTATAGCATGCTGATATTGCCAAATGTGCCTGTGAGTACTCCACAGTTACACATGGGAGACTGCAAACAGTGCTACCTGTAGGCACATGCAAGTAGACCATAATGAGGGAACCAGGGCATCATTACCAACATGCTGTTACTGTTGTTACCGAGACACATACTGTGAACATATAACAATGCATGCTAAACCTGTACTACATGGTATGTCTGGTGTGTGTCAACAGTACACAACTAATGTAATATACACGTCTCTCACTATTCACACACAACTAATGTAATATATACTTCTCTCACTATTCTTACACAACTAATGTAATATACACTTCTCACTATTCTGTTCACCCTGTGCATCAGACCATTTGAGCATGTCCCTGCACCAATGGTGTGCATGACAGGGATGCGGCACAGGCTTCATCATATGCACAGGGTGATGATGTTTGCCAGGGGCATAGGCTGCACCAATGGATGACATCTTGTGTGTGGGTAAGGGCCAGTGATATGATTGGACATGTCTGTTCAGTATGCATGTGGGTGTTGTGGTGCCCTACAGATGTCTTTGCTGTGTGCGTGTATGTGTGCACACAGTTCTGCCTTTTGTGAGGCCTACACAGGGTATTATTGACAGCTCCAGATTGTACAGACCAGGTTGTACAGCTCACTGTGTCCGGCCACGGCCACGTGACCTGTGCCTGCCAGGGGTTGCACATGCACTACCAGGATGCGGAGGTACAGCTTGGCTACTGTCCGATGACACATGTCCACTGGAACCGTGTCCCCGCTGGGAACATCCAGGGCCACGCCCATGTGGCCTGCTGTGTCCTGGTGTGGACAGTGCAGCACCAGCTGCACTTCTACTGCTACCAGCACTATGGGAGTGGGCATGTGAGGTGGCACGCTCATGTTGACCTGCACTAGGTGGTGTAGCTGGCCTACGTCCAAGTGGCCTACGCCTCACTCCTACAAGATGTTCCAGCACAGACAGCTCACACTCGCGGATTGCCATGCCACGGTCAAAGATTCCAACCAAGTCACCCAATCGCCTGTCCAGAACATCAGCAATCTGTTGTTGAGCATTTGCCAATGCCTGGATGTTGCCATTTAGGGTACAGATAGCGGCCCTCTGCAGCCTCTGCCCTTCTCTGTTCTGCTGTTCAGCACATGCCTGTGCCACCATTACAGTCTGGAACATGCATCTGGTAATACCAGCTGCTGCGCTCTGTCCTGCAGGTGCATGTCTGCCAAAGGTCCTCCTACGAGCAGCACCGGCCACATGCCTGTGTGGCACATCTGCAGTCATTACACTGACACCATGGTGTGTAGACACACATTCTGTAGCCCCCACACGCTCTTGTTCCACACTGACGCTGACTGTCCTTCCTCTATGGCCACTGGTGATGCGGTATGTGTTGGCAGAAGAACTGTGTGCGGGGAAGAGGGGGACATAGCTGGGATGGCAACCATTGGCACAGATTCAGCCCCTGACAACCCTGCCTGTACCTCATGCATATGTTCATCACTGCTAGTATCTGTGGGAACACTAGCATCAGATGGACTGCAGGAGGGTAACGCACCTACATCACCTGTGAATGCAAAGAAAGACTCTAAATTACAATAGACACACACACACACACAGACACACAAACACACACAGACACACACACATACACACAGACACACACACACAGACACACACACACACACAGACACACACACACAGACACACACAGACACACCATGCATGTGATTTGACAGATGGCATGCAGCATGCCTGTGATACAGCAGAGGGCATGCAGCTCAGGCATTAATAGTGTTAGTAAGCATACCTCCCTGGGGTGCACACTACAGCAAGCAGGTATCATATCAGTAGCCATGCAGTTCACACAATCATGGTAGTATGCATGCATCCCCGTGACACACCATGTGGACCAGAACAGGATAACAGTACACATGGCTGACATGACCTTGACATGTAATCTGCTGACGTGTGCATTAACGTGCATACATGTCTGACACAATGGTGTCCTGACACATGTACAGCATCATAATGGGCATCACATTGCGGTGTTGTCTGTATGCCCTACAGATAGAATGCATGTTTAGCAAATGTGCATGAGCATGGAAGGGTAGAGCCGTCTACATTGCTATACAGTGTGACGTACAGACACTGTGCCATTGCATGGCATCATGAGGCATCTATATTGCTGTACAATGCATAATATGTACACATTGCATAGCCATAACTGCATGCATACCCATGACATAACTGTGGATTGTGACCCATGATGCTGAGGTGTATACACACCAAACCATGCTGTGTCAAGTGACAGGTCACTGGAGGACCTACAGATGACACCCCTGCACAACAACTACAGGGTCTTAGCTGCCTGGCAACCATGTCCATACATAGCGGACATGTCAATTCACCATTTCCCACAAGACATTGATGTACCACACACACAAGGTGCACAGCTAATGGTGATGTCCTACAGCAGCAAGGGAAATGTACAGTATCTGTGGCCTGATGTGGTGTCAATACCTGTGGAAGCTGTACAGGTGACTGCTGTCATGCTATGACACAGTCGTGATGTTCAACAGATCTTATATGGTAGACTTCAGTGACACCTCCACTAGCACTGTGCACAGGCTTTTAGGATGTCCGGTGTACCACATCAACTGTATAATCAGTCAACTAAGGCTATAATTGGACCATGTGTAGACAATGTGCAACAGGGTGTATACACATCACATCTACTGTGTGGCTACATGTCTCTGGCCATCCCCCATGGCCATGTGTGCACATGTGTTGGCCAAATGTGCGTGATGTCCATTTATCTCACATGTCTGTGTTGTCCCATATGACATACACCCATAGATGTCAGATATGTCACCATCCACAGGGCTATGTAGACAATGGGTTGTATGTTTGATATGTGGGGCATGGGTCATGGGATAGTGTGACAATACTGCAGCCAGAACACTACGTGTCTGGGACATGTCAGATGGCACATCACAATGTGTGCACCCAATGCAGGGGCATATAACACAATGGTGACACCTGTGGGCTGTCCATTTCACAGCTCACTGTGTGGTACTGTTTGCGTACCACACATGTTGTTCCAATGCATACTACATATGCCTCCATTGTAGAACACCTCCACCGTTGTATGCACAGCTGACCACACATGTAGCAATGACAACTACTGTGGTTGCAAGTCTGTGTATCATTTCATTTGTATATATTGCACATGGGTTGCCTGTGTGACTGATGAGTGATGCGACCTGTATATCATGACTGGAACGAACATCAAGTGTGCAACTGTTAACTTGCCACATGGCAAATAGATCTATGCTTTAACATGCCTGATACTGATGACAGTATCACCTGCAATGGACTCATGTCTGTGCGGCACACCAGAGGTACCTGTATAGGGGTGACACAGCAGTATGAACATTATCCATGACTGTATGACAGCCACAGGGTGCACTGTGCATGTTAACACATTTGCCTGTATAATAGCATATAGTATGCACATGTGTGCATACACAGGGTATCATACTGTAGTATGCAGCATGTGTGTCCACATACTTTGCATATGTTGTTACTTTACATAATGTACAGTGACACATGCAACTAAATGGGATATAATAGCCATATGTGCAGTACTGACTTACCAGGCAACTCCAGGCTCATTGGTTGGAGACACCCACCTCCACGATGGCAGCTAGTGTGTGTGGATGCTGTTCTGAGGGTGTGCCCAGACTGGTCAGTAGCTCCTCGGTGTGTGTGTGAGTGGGGGCTGGGTTGGTGGCCCACCACCTGTTCCACCTTGTTCCCTGGCGATTGCAGTGGCGAGCTGTTTTGCATGTCGTATTAAGTCCATGCAGTGTCTGCGCACCTGCTGGTAGGTGCAGTTATGGCCACCCACATCGTTCACCCTCCTGCGTAGATCCTGCCACAGGTCATCCCGCTGCTGGGCATGCTGTGGCACATGGCTGAACAACACCTCATAGTTCTCATGGAGGTACAGGATGAGGACATCATCCTCCTGGTGGCTGTACGCTGGAAGGCATGTACGAGGCATTACCTGTAAGACATAATGATGGTGACAGGTCACAGTTTCAGAGATGTACAGAGATACTGCTGCACATACATTTCTATGACATCTAGTACATCTGCACAGTTATCTTTGAAATCATCATGACACTGACACGACTGACGTGTTTGTGTCACACACATGTAACACCCGTTATGCATTGGATATCATCACCATATATGTGTGTCATCTCATTACAGTGTTCATACTCCATGGGAATGCTGTCTTGATGTGGGCATGTCTATTTGCCTGCACTGGTGTTCTTACCTATCTGCACATGCCTGGATGTGTCCACGGTAATGCTGTTGATCTTGATGCTGTGTATATGTCACATATCTACACAGACACAGCCTTACTGGACTTGAGCAGTGAAAATGCACACATACGCATGGACACCTGTACATGCATGTGTTTTGCCATATACATCTACACAGCACTGTACAGCTGTTCAACATCCTGCCATGGATAGCCTGTGTTGCACATGTGATAGACATGGGACAATGGCTAGTCGGACATCATTTGCAGGGATGGTTATCAACCATAGCATGTATGGGCAAGGTTTCCTAGCTGTAACAGACAGCCATTATGCCACCGCGAGGTGCATCAGTGCCACATTACTGATCCGGACACTTGATACTACATCTACCATGCGGCCATCACACCATGTATGACTGGGATGACATGTGCAGCTTTGATGGACAGGGTTGCATGGTTTGGCAGGAGTATGTCACATGTATGGCACAGAGATCTGTCCAGCATGTAGCGATCCTAGTATTAGGACGGTGGCTGTCCATGACGTATGTCTTACAGATCAGGATATGGACATGTAGCATGTCCATCATCATGGTGTAGCAAATGTCTTTATGCAAGGTAGACAGCATGCTGCATAGTGGAGGTGAGGATTGTGAAGGCTGGTATTACCCATCCACGCATGGCCATTACCCCTTAAAGGTGATATGTGATCCAATATTGGTCACCCTAGTGCTGTATATGCCTGTCCAATTATCTCCGTGCTCATGGATGGCACCCTGTCATGACATGGGTGCCATGTATGACTATCCAAGGGGCCTGGAGACGTCACCAAGGCAGGGAGGTGTACTGCACAGCACCATCCCTTACACAGTGTCCATAATGTTGACCACAGCCTAGGTGGTAGTTAATGGGTACAGGGATGTTCACCTAGCAGTGACAATGCTGATATCATCCATCGGAATGTGCACATATGTCACACATCACCCACACAGCCCATTCTGTATGTTGTTCACAACACTGACACAGCTATTCCTCATAGGTCATGGCCATTCACATCCTTACATACACAGATGCCTAACATTTGTCTGTGTGGTATGGGCTACAATGAGGGTGGAGTACAACACATTAACCCTGTTCTACTGTAGCTGGCACTGGTGTGATATGCACATGCCACTCTGGCACCTTTTGTAGTTGTGAGTCTGTCAACAGGCCACTGGTAGAACACTCCTGTGACATACAAAGGTATTTGTAATCAAACATCCGTACTGTCTTGTATATCTGTACTGCTAACATCTACAGTGATAATGGTTCATGGACATGCACACCATACTCAGCAGGGTTATAGTGCGGTGCCACCCATTATGACTGTCGTCACCACTAGTTGGTTGATATTATCCAACACCCTATCTGTACTGTATGGTCATGCTAGGCACTTGTTCAGATCTTGTGAGCATGTCATGAGCTACTGATTAATATAGCACCCATTCCACACCATTTCCCACAGGTACACTGGCTATCCTAAGATTTCCAGCTTGCTTATGGTACAACAGCTGTTGTACACACGTAACGCACATATCCTGTGAGACATTGTTGTATATACAGGCATGTCCAACTGTCACGTACCAGTGCTATTGCCTGTCTATATGATGGATATGTCGTACGTGTGGCAATAGAGCAATTGTCTCATGTACACATTCAATGCTCACCTCCCAACACACGACACTACAGCCTGTGGGGGACGCAGTTATGCAGCCCTGCTGGGGGTAATACTGTCACCAACCCTGACTGCACCTGACAGTCATGTGGGGATGTGTAACATTCGCAACACACCCCACTCATCACATAGTCTCACATGAGCTCCACCACAGGCCACATATACGAGGACAACTTGTGCAGTACCTCTCCATACTCTGTGTAGGCACCAGAGGCAGCCCCCATCACGGAACACAACATCACCAACTTATAGCCCACAGACTCATGTGTGCCCATCACATACAGCCAATAGGGTGTTATAACATACACAACACACCAGTCATAGGTGACTCTGTAGGCGGTCACACTGCAGTTCCACACAGCAGGCTACACAAGGCGATAGTCGCTTACATCTTGCTGTCGGGTAACTGGTTCTGCAACATAACCTATGCACCCATGCCACACCTCACCAGGTACGATGTGACTGTCATTTTCCATGTTAGTGTGACTGCTCTGAGATGCCACTTCCTAGACTACGTGTGCAGGGACATGCAATAGCTCACCAGTCTTGTAGCCCTGAAGGTGTGGGCCTAGCCCTGGGGAGCATTAGGCATTCATCCGGACCCGATACCACTGTATAATGACTGATTGTGTCACTTCAACAGTTGCCTATGCTTCTGCTGTCATTCCACAGGCATCTGGTATCTGTCCGCTTTGACTGACCTGGTCACACACAATGCTTTGGCACAGATGACCTGCACCTGTCAGCCCTGGGAGTACAGATCACATGTAAGGCTCTTGCTGCTTCTATACTGCCCGTCTTGCACAGTTTCCAATAACAGTCACTGGCAGAATGGGAATGGCAAGCAAGACATGGGGTCATGTGACACAATGCTTGCATCTTCCTCTGTGACGCACACAGGCAAGGCACACCTTATAATGCACCACTCCAATATCTCTGCAGTGACTGGGACCTGCCTCTAGGCTCTGCAGAGCACACCTGCAATGACAGCTTATAGACAGACCACACCTTTCAGGCACATACCTGGACCGGCACACCCACAGCTGAGGTGTTCCCATATCCCACTATGTTGTACACACATCCTGGCTAGTTACTTAGCACAATGCATCAGAGGTACTCCACGTGCAACTGTGTCTGGAACCGCTATACACATTGTAACAAGCTACAGATTCAACAACATACCCCACGGTTACCAGACCTCATTTGTTGGTGTACTGGACAATAGGGCTCAGACAGCTACTACTGATGTGTGACTGACACTACCCCACACTTAACTGGGATAGCCACTCATCTACCGACACATCCATGAGTCATAACCTTGGCTGGATCAACCCATACACACCACCTCCAAGATCAACATTAACCTTGACATGAACACTACCAACATGTGACTGGTGTTCCACACCTGGGGTTATCCCCTCATTGGTGGTTTCCGAACATATGCTAATCAACCTTGTTAGCCACATCCCAGCACCACACCCTTCATGGCATACACAGTACATGAGTACTACAACACGTACTACAGATGTCTTATGACAGCGGTTGTTAACGTCATGACACTCGTGCAGATGGACAATGCACATACAAATGCTGAAACATACCCCAGTGCACTTCATTAGCACGTACACGACTGCATGGATCATGCTATTCCACACAGAGCAATGATGATACACACCAGATAACAGACGCCACTCTGGTGGTCAAGTTCCATGGACATAATGTACAACAACAGGTGGAGGCTGTTTCACAGTGGTGTACAATCCCATGGGTGGGGTAGCTCACTGGTCAGCCATGATAGGGCCACAGGATCCCTCATCACATACTCCAAGACTAGATATGTAAACATTACTGTGACACATTCTGGAGTGTACCCCAAGGCATTATGGTGGTATGTCAGTAGTCGATGGCAACACCCACATCTGCTCTCACATACAGCAGTCACTCAGGAACATTACAGACCCAGGTGATGATGGCAACATGCTGGCGGATGGATTCAATGGTAACATTACACCCTCTCACTCTCTACAGGGCCACAATCCATGCAGGAACATTGCGGTGTCCCTGTGGTCACACCTACACAGTACTAACCTGCACTCTATATGTCCTGGGACACTGGCCCCATGTCACCTTCCAAAGTCCCAGGCTGTGATGTCCACAAACCTCTGAACGACATGTCTCCCCACTAGGCCACCATATTCAGTAATAGCCTTGTATCAGACATTGTGGCCCCTGAGTGGCACACAGAAACATTTATCACACTCCACACAGGTGGCACCACAATGCACGAGTGGGACTATAGTCCTACACACCTGCCTGGACTGTTCTGCACGGCTATGGGGCACATCATCAAGGACGTCATTCACAGAGACATTGTTGGGCTCCGGTCCTTTGATGCCACTCGGGTTGGACTTGTTAGGGCTGGAGCATGGCCGCTACACCTGGTGGACTCCTTTCATACAGTTACCAGGGTAGTTGATGATGGTACGGGAGTCCACACATCCTACATTGTCCTCTCATTGCCTTTCAGCACCGTTCTCCATTCTGGTATTGACAACATACACATCCACCTGCACATCTTACCCTATGTCTGTGGATGTTATGCAACGTGGCTCATGGACAGGACACACACAATGAGGGTAGCATACCGTAGTACCTACTGCATTTCAGTTACATTTGGCATACCACAGTCCTCAGTCATTGGGCCCCTCATGTTCAGTATATGCTTCCCTGAGGTACAGGCTAGCACAGAGGGACTTTCCCTGCCTAGCTTTACAAACCCCTGCATACAAAGCACCATGATTGATCCACCAGCTGATACTGTCTCCATCCATACGAGTGTCACTGTGACAGATACCTGATATGAATATCATGGCCTCAAGCTGCATGACACAAGGTTCATGGACATCACCTTTGCATTACACCATTCACCCACTATCACATAGGTGGTAGTCCCCTACATGTCACATTGTACATGTTTGTAGTACACACGTATGTCACACCCACTCCTGTGATTACCGTATTGCCACTGTGGCGTGGATATCCTTCTACATGGCCACACTTATCTGTACTGGGTGTGTAGCTGGTACATAGGCACCCATTGTACCTCTGAACCCAAGACTTCTACACACATTCAAGGGTACACCACCCCATTTAGGGTGTATCTTACACAACAGCTACAGCTTTACATACCACAACATTAACACACCATGAAGTTTATTGATCTCCGACAGCTAAGGTATGTGGCTGAACTACGGACACCATGTCTGTACACATTTGAATACTACATACTCAGGGGTGACCTCTGCTGAACAGACAGGGCCCATGTCCACAACAATATTAATGGATATACTCCACATACGCGACATACGCAAATGCCACTGTGAGGAACATGCTCATGGATATGCGCACACACGCAACAATGAGGGGGATGTGCTTGAGGGTTACATTCCCAAACTGGACACTCACCATGCTTTGGAACATGACTCCTATGTACATCACGCAGGGACACTCAGTAGCACTGTTCATGTGATACCTCCCTTGGTGTTTGGGAGACACATGTACGCAAGGGATGACTGCAGTGGCTGTACTGTGCAGAGGTGCAGGTAACACATGGCTCTGCTGATCATAGGACACTACCCTAGAGAGGTGCCACTGGTGTGAACACTGTAGTTGTGCTTACACATAGACTTGCCAGACTGCATAGTACCCCACTATGAACCTGTGAAGCTATTACATGTCCTTTGTGCATGGTTACTTGCTAGCCCTTCCATTTAGATTAGCTATCATGTTATTACAATGTCCTGTGCCTACAAGCCATATGTATCCTGTTATTGTACATGCCAATAGACGACACCTTTGGTATGCATGATATGCCTGTTATGCTGTGTAGAATATCTGACATATCTACCTACAATACTATACATTACACATATTTTACATAGTATCCCATAATGCAAAGCATACTTGCACAGCGGGACCACCTTAGACATGTCATTGTCGTTATATGCCCATACACATGCCTACTGTGACAATATATCAACATATACTATCCCCGGCTATGGCACATACTTGTTGGACATACCCTACCACTGAAGATGGGTTGTATGTAATTGTTCTGTTTAAAGCCCTCATGTAGCATCCCTTGTGGTGTCTGTGATGTGTACCTTGTGGCCCACTGCTGGACGCGCAGTTTCTACAAACTTAAGTATGCTCAGCAAGACATCACTACATGAATACCTTTTCCCACATTATGCATTGCGGACACTTTTAATTAATGCAAACCAGGCTATACATACGGTAGATAATTAATACAAAACATGCTATACATAAACTTACATACCAAGTGTTCTACATACCTTGTTATCGTTACAGACTTTTGTCTCTATCTCTCTCACACTGCTTACACGGGTATTTTGTATGAGCATATGGTTTGAATGTCTGGCAAGTCTTACTTATATACGTCGATACCTGTAACGTGGTCTCCTGCCACCTATTGGTGTTTCTGAGTGACTAATTACTTGCATATCAGCTGTGCAGCTACTCCATTCGCCAATTACGTGGTAAGAGTGGGGTATAACTGACTTCTGCACTTGGGCATTGCCCATTTGCCCTACCTTCGGGGAGACGGCCTGTATTGTGTTTTATGTGTAATTGCAACTGCTATGCATAGAGTCAAGTATACTTTGGATTCATGTCCCCATGGATTGTGTGTGACAGCTAGAGTATGTGGTTCAACATGTGGGTGTACCTGTCATTCCAATGTTTGTTAATGGACTATTGCAAACAAAACCTGTAACATCGCCGTTTGTTCCATTATACAATGGCTGCAATTTTGCATGGCGCCTTTAATTGTGTCTCTCACAAGGTATGTTGACGGTTCTGCAGTTGTAATTGACTGACTGGATGTCTGTGCTGTTATTACAGTCTGTATTGCTATAGTTTCTAGTGTGGGGGATGTTGGTGGGTGTACGTAGCATATACAGGTTTCTGGGGCTTGCATTTCTACATATTTCATATATATGTGTGTGGGCTCCGTCCCTAATTAAAGAGCTATCAGTTAGTAGACTTATGTTACGGGATTGTACATTGGGCCATTGTTAATTGGTTTCTATATAATATGCAGGTGAGGTTGATACTTCCATACCTCCGGAATTGCAGCGATATGTAAAGGGATATGTCTACATGACAGCTATCCCGTGTATTTCTGTCCCAGATATTTGCAGTCATTGTGGTTGTGTTGGTAACAGAACCTCTTTGCCATGGGTTGCAACCTTTTCATATGGCCATTGTTGGACACTTCCGGGATACACAGCGGTGTTACAGGCCAACACATAGCCATGGTCAGTACACAGGATAGCACATACGTTTATCCTCAATACATACCTATTGTTGTGGGACTTTGGCTACTTATCATATTGCATGTAACATTCACGTTTCTTGCATACAGGCATAACTATTTAATGCTACTATTACATTATATATGGGACATATTAATGTCCTACGATCTCGGACATTTGCCCTTTGTAATGTTTTATGTCAGGAGACACCTGCCCAGGGAGGGGCTGTCCCTCCTATTGTGGGACAGGTGGTAACCGTATGCCTACGGCTAGCTATACCCACACCTACTGTAATGATCTACCTCTGAGTTGGCACTAACAGACACATGATGCGGGGACACACACACACACACACACACACACACACACACACACACACACACACACACACACACACACACACACATTACAGTCACACGGGGACGCACACGGCACCCTCAACACACACATACACATACTACGGCACTCACACAGTTGAACACAGTACCTACGTGGACCACAACACCGGCAGCGGTGACTACTTATCCATTCATATCATCATACTATTACTCGTGGTTCTACTGTTCCGGTACTGTGTTCTTTCGGTCTTTCAGCCTCGTGGTTACACATGTCGGTATGTTACACATTCCATAGTTATATCATCATACTATTACTCGCGGTTCTACTGTTCCGGTACTGTGTTCTTTCGGTCTTTCAGCCTCGTGGTTACGCATGTTGGTATGTTACACATTCCATAGTTGGTGGTATCCTAATTATTTGTACCTCCAAGGTGTTATGAATGTCGTTGACCTATCTATATATATTTGCAGATATTGCTGAATCCATATATATCAACATATATCACTCTATCGCCCTTTCTATCTGTATTATATATATGTATATATGTGTACATATATATATATATATATCTGACGGGGAAAGTGACAGGCAAGCTACACCTTTTATTGTGTACTTGTTGGTGTATACTGTTTCCTGGACTCCGCACGTTTGTGTCTGTACCTGTCACATTACACACCTGCCGCAGGTTAGGGTTGCCAGCTGTCCCACTCTGCGAGGGACAGTCCCTCTTTGGGCAGTTGTGTCCTGCAAAATATTTGTAAACATGGCAAATGTCCTGTGATTTTAGAACATACTTATTTCCTATAGTTGATGTAATAATCGCATAAAACAGTTATTCTGTATCTGAACCAACAAACAGAATAAGTAAGTCAACATTACAAGAATGAGCTTTTATCTAGGCAAAACAGTGCATTTCTGCTTTTCGTACTGGCTGTGTGTATATGTCGGCCTGCAGACATCTGACGTATTTCCCACATTAGTCATTTGAAGAGGTGGCAACCCTACCATAGGTACATCTTGCCCAGCAATAGTGTTAGGTGATTCGATACATGATTGCGTGTTCTACACCTGGCAGTGGTTGTTTTACCCTTCAGAGCAGGCGCTATTATTACAGGGGGGAATAATGCTGGTTTCACCTGTTCTGGACATTATTGACCGTGATCTGCGCGATATTCAGAGTAGCTTATCCCTGTTTCGCGCATATCCATATAGTCATATTTAAATGTCGCTTACCAGCAGTGGGCAATGCATATTCCCGATAACGTGTGCTAAACATGATCTACTGACCTGCATCCGACATGCATTACTCGTGCCTTCGGGATTACGTTACATCCCTTGCAGGACGTGGGACCGGGAACATGCACGACGGTCACTGCATTTAACATATGGCCATCTGGGATTTGTACACGTGTTATGTTGTTTTGTACGTGGAGTATACTATGGCTGTTACTCCATACTGCACTCACATGGGTAACTCAGTTAGTTTACATACTGATGAGTCCAGTTAATGGTATGTCCATGTGATGTTTACTGGATGTGCTCCGGCATTGGGTATGTATATCTCAGTGAGCCACACACGATACTGTGCTACACCTTCAATGACCGTGGGTGGAGCATGCTGGGGTGACGAATACCTGTCATGGGTATACCCCATGCCTTGACACAACATCCATGATTATATTATGTGGAGCCCCTCATTAACGCAGCAGGGACTCTGTGCTGAGTGTGTGCAGAACAGTGCTTACACACATGTGCTCCCACAATTGCCTCTGCTCCTCTACGCGACAGTTGGTTACTCAATGTTGTGGTGACAGCGGACACTGTTTGCCCCATTTGGTGTATGGCCTCTGACAGTCGGCCATGTACCTACCGTTGTACCTGGGAACCTATACACACAGCACCACCATATGCTGATAGGCGCATGTACTGTTCAGGTGTTGACATTCCTTGTTCCAATAGCTGTTGTGTGTACAATGTTTGAGGGCTGCCTATGTGGGATTCACACAGTGGGCCACCTATACATTACAATTTACAGGTGGTCGTGCTTGTGTGCCATCCATTTTACTGTGTGTGCATATGGAAAGGTGTGTCAGTCCGTAGGGGCCTACACTGTCAAAGTATGTGCTATACGTTACCTCTTTGCCAAGGCATAGGCATATTGGGCACGCCTCCGTCTGCCTACTGGGGCTGGCACAGTTTGTTCATGGTCTGAATCCCTCTGTGCCTGTGATGGCCTTGGCAATTGCGGTGGGCTATGAGGGCCTTCACCATTTTGTCCCTGTTGCAGCTGTTTCCGCAGGATCATATTATGTAGCATGGCACATACTATGACAATGTGGGCACACATGCCTGGAGAGTGCTGCAAGGCTCCAGCAGATGTGTCCAAGCACCGGAACCGTGATTTCAGCATCCCGAACACACTCTCTATGATGATTCTGGTTTGTGCATGTGCCTCATTATGGCGTTCTTGCATGGGTGTGTGTGCATTTCTGATGGGAGTCATCATCCATGGCTCCAGTGCATAGCCAGCATCCCCCACAAGGTGGCCATGTGGGATGTCCCCCCTGACAAATACCTGATACAGCTGTGAGGCATGCCAGATATGGGAGTCATGGTAGCTTCCAGGGCTGCCAGCACACACATCCATGATAATGCCCTGGGCATTGCACATGACCTGGCAGATGATGGAGTGGAATCCCTTGTGGTTTATGTAGCACCTACCATGCTCACCGGGTGGTGACTTGATTTGTATGTGCGTGCAGTCTATCGCACCCAGTACCTCCGGGTAGTGTGCCACATGGTAGAAGTGATGCATATTGCTGGCCAACTCCTCCTGAGTTCGGGGGAAGTATATATGCTCATTGGCATGTGGTAACATGGCATCCAGGAACTGGTGTAGTACCCTGGATGCTGATGCCTGTGAGATCCCCATTATATCTCCAGTTGGCCTTTGAAAGGTACCTGTGACTAGTATTCGCATGCTTACACAAACCTTCGTGTCCACTGGGATGGGTTCCCCTCTGTTAATTCTGTTTCTCAGGCGTGGCCGGCACAGCTCCACTATTTTCTGTAAGATGTCCCTGTCCACCCTGTAATGCTCTACTATCTCCAAATCATGTAGCCCCTGGTAGGTTACCCTTGGTCTGAACACTCTTCTCCTCCTCCGGGGCCTGCGGTGGTTGTCGGCATCATCCTCCACAACACCGTCAGTCTCTAACACATGCTGATGAATCACAGCTATGGCAGCTCCCAACATGTACATTTTAAAAGTTCCCCATGTGTTTACACCTATGGTACAGTGTTTGGGAATTCACAGGTGTGTGTAGGGTGCTTCCACACTTTATACTATTGTGCTGTGAACACCGATGATGTCATAGGGTGTGTATGTACGATCGTAGCTACAGGGTATCTTATGTGTTTTACTACCGGAACTACTATTGTGGTGCCTTTGGTGTTGAATTACATTTGGCTGCCGTGGATTATCTCTTGACCTTCCCTTTACATTTCTGCACGTTCCACCTACCATTTTCTGGTATGCATCCAGCAGCCTGCTTTCATTTGTACTTTCCTAGACCTGGCGTATCTTGCGTAATGTGTGCTATTGCCAGTCTACTGTCAGTTTGCTTTGCTCTGCTATAACAGATCTCCTATCTTTGCAATCCAATGCCTTCCCGCCTTTCTTTGCATTCTGATGCCTCCCCTATCCTGTTTTGCAGGTTTCTGTAAGCAGACTTGACAGCTGCCATCGATCGGCCGCCGTGAGTTGATTGGTATTGATTGCTCATTAGTACACCAATTACCCTACTTCGGCATTTCCTTCTTTTCTTCCCCTGACCTTCCTGTTTGTGCTATTGTTCGTGCCGTGTGCATCCGCTTACTGGGTTTCGGGTACGTTTTCATCCCCGTACACATGTGCTTTTGGGCACCATGTGTGCTCTCAACTAAACGATTCTATACCTTCCTCCCCACCCCTGTCCTGCAGCTTTGCTTAGCAACGGCCAGGCCAGTTTGCATTGCTCCAATGTGCTTGCTGCTACGGTGGCACACCCCTCTGCTGATGTCATGTATCTCCTCTGAGCCACTCCTCAGTATTATAGTGCTGCACCATATGGTTCAACCTTCATCCGGTGGGACATTTGCGATTCAGTATTATCTGCCTCATTTGCATGGCATTGACTACTAATTCATAGTTACCGCACGGAACACTGTCGCAGGCCCTTAGCAACCCTTGCACCTTGGTTGTGGTGTTCCATGCCTACTATTGTGTATTATGGTGTAAACCTGCTTTGTATTACATAGCAATTTTATGACATTTTTATATATTTTCTTTATGTTCCAGTTTGCGCACACATGCCCTGCGGTTGTACTGTGCGTTACTGTGGACATGACATTAAATGTTGTTTTTTAGGTGTTGTGCATCTTTTCTTATGCCATTGGCTGTGTAGTTAGCCATTGGCATATGTTAACTTTGTAATACATGAGTCTGGTCCGCTTCCATAGCTCCGATGTTCTGTTTGGGAAAATGTAAACCGTGTTTTTTGGTTTACATTTCCGTGGGTTACGCTACACCTGCACCACTTTGTGAATCACTATCTACCTTCATTTGCATGGTGTGACACTGCGCATGGAGTGATTAGCATACCTATGCCGAGGGCTGCGCAGTTCTGGTGTACGCCGGTAGTGCACATGATATTGGATCGTACCTGAATCGCTCGACGGCCATATTTGGCGTTATTCCACCTATGCTACACCTGCGCCTGGTGCAAGCTTCATGAATCCCGGTGAGAGTCTTTTTAAATGACTAATGGCTCAAAATATGAGTTTTGGTCTGTAAAGTAGTGCCATATATTATAAAAATGCATCCACCACAATCATGAGCACATTATTCATAAGTGGTAATGTAAAATCAGGTTATCATCTTTTATAACAGTCAGCTGGAAATTCCTGTGAGTATAACGTTGCTTGTTTAGACTTGTTCCCTCTGACATGACGCACAAGCTGTGCACAAATTTACAGTATTTTCATCTACAGTGTTGGCCAAACTAATAGAAATATTGACAAATAATGGAAATGTCTTAGTTTCTTTAGTGATTTTAAGTCTGGCTTTTTCAGAAAATTACAAAATCATTTCAGTTTGCTAATTTTTAAAAAAAAACTGTTTAGCATGAAATTACTGCATGCACCTTACCATGAAAGCAAGCAAAAGTTGAGATTATGCTCAAAGAAGGTGTTCCTGGATCCGAAATCGCCAAGAAGGTGAGAGTTAGTCAGCTGTCTGTCAGTCAAATTTGGAAGAAACTGAATACTAGTGAAGGGTTGTCGCCCAGATGTTCTGGCAGATGTGGTCGCAGAAGGTCCACAACTCCTTGGGATGATTCATATCTGATCAGAGAATGCCATAAGAATCACAAGCCATCCAGTAAACAGCTGCAGGTGATGCTAGAACAACAGTGTTTTGCAGTGAGTTCCAGAACTGTTCAACAGAGACTTCCGGACGCTGGTCTTTGAGCTTGCAGGCCAACCCAATGAAGGCAAAAAGACTGTGCTGGGCGAAAAAGTTTCAAAACTGGTCAGAAAAATGGGTTGTTTTCAGTGAAGAGAGCATAATACAGTGTTTGGATCAGCAAGTAAAATATGTCAGATGACAATCTGCAGAGCAGATGAGGGATGATTGTATTGTTCAGTGCATCAAGCACACCATTCAAGTAATGGTGTGGAGCATTATGAGTGTCTTTGGAATAGGTTGGCTCTACATTGTTCAGGGAAACATGAAGCAGGAACAGTACAAAACTATACTACAGCAATGTCTACTCCCTCAGTTATGTGACTGGGCAAAGAAGAAGGGATTTACTGGAACAGGGGACTTCATCTTCATGCATATTGGTTCCCCATATCACAAAGGTAGACAAGTGACAAGTTTCCTTGAATTCCATAGTATTGAAGTGTTACCATGGCTGGATAACAGCCAGATATGAAGCCAGTAGAGAACTTGTGTGCTACTGAGATGAAGAAAAAGACCATAACAAACAAGCAGCAACTGACTGAAGAACTCATTTCAGTTTGGGCAAGCAATGCGTCCATGACTGAACATTGCTGTGTACTTGCTTGTTCTATGCCTCAACAAGTTAAATCCTTGATAATGGCCAAAGGGTCATTCAAAAAATATTAGAACATTGCATTAGAACATTTTCTTATATAGCATGAATTATATTGCTTGTCATTTCATATAATCATATTGAGTTATATGGTGAAACAACAATAAAAACACAGATTTCTATTAATTTGGCCAACACTGTAGTTTTTCCATCAAACTACCTTTTAAGCTAATGCTTTTGTTTTACCAATGCCAGGATGACCAGAATGGAGAACTTCTAATACAGCTCTTCTAAACTTTTGGTAAATATTTTGACTGCCTCATAAGACATATCAGTTTCCCAATACATGTTTGAATCTTTTTCTGAAAAAAATCAGACTGTCATCAGTATTTCTTGATGTAGGATGCAGCTGCCCAGCCTTCTATCGCAAAATCACACTTAAGAATTATGCACAAAAGAAAGAGACCAAGTCTCACGATCCACCCCAAGGGTATTTATTAGTACTTTCATCACATAAATAGAGACTTCTTCAGATAAACACTGTTTCTTATTTTCCAAGAAAGAAGACTTATTTATATTAAAAATGATACAAACAACAACATCAAAAATAGCTAATCTGCTAAAACTGATTCTTTTGCTAGCACTCCAATACACTTTAATAAGAAGCAGTGTTTATCTGAAGAAGTCTCTATTTATGCAACAAAAGTGCTAATAAATACCCTTGGAGTGGATCATGAGACTTGGTCTCTTTCTTTTGTGCATAATTCTTAGTTGGTGAGCTGTGGTTCTTCATTACAAAATCACACTTGTTACACTTCTCCCTTAGTCTTGCTGCTTATGTTGTCATATCAGCTTTAAAATGAGTGCTACAATTATGCTCCTCAGTCAGATGAATCACAGAATATGTGAGCTTTGTTGTGCATTTCTGTGTACTTCCTAGCACGTGAGAATACAGACACCCAGTGATGGCTCGTGCTATTAGGCTGCAGGACTGCAGCCCCCCCCCCCCAGCTGTGTGAGAAAAAAAAAGAACGTTTCATAAATCATAATTCAAAATAGAAATACTTTTGCTTTGCAGCAGTGCTCTAAATCAGTCCGACTGACTCGCAAAGTCCTGAAACTTGAACTGTGCATGTTCGTCGAGTTCTGTTTTTTTTTTTTTTTAATTAGTTTTGATAAATATGGACTGCTGTAAAAACAGTCCAGATTATGGAGAGAACTGCACCAGCGTGATGCCCAGAACTCTGTGTGGTAAACCACGCAGTAAAGTGGAAGGGGATCGGACTGCCACGTCTGCAGTCACGTACGTGATGTGGACAGCTGGATGGCTACTGATTGGTTCTCACTCTCTTTCTGAAAAAGAGAGAGAGAAACAATCAGTAGCAGCATAGCAGTGCACAGTACTTTTGGTTACTTGATACGATAATGGTGCCATTACTGAAACAACAGCTTTTCTCTGATTGTTTGCTTTTTTTGACTTGCTAAATTACGAAGAGAGTTCTGTCAGAGGAAAGAGTAGTGAATTGCTTCCTGACCTTGATTCCATTCTTCTGTTGTTTTCCTGTTTTATTTAGGGTGAGTATAACATTTAAAATGGCCACTTTCATTAAATCATCTAACTAATGACTACAGATTGATTTTGGTTTACGCGGTTTCTTATATGTTGATTGTTATGTTCAGGGGAAACGTTTTTGTAGTTGAAAATTTGGACTAAGTATATTTGTAGGCAGATTGCTTTCTTTTGCTATTGTTCTGACTACACAGCGTTTATTGTCTCAGAATCAGTGACAAAGCACTGAAAAATTGTGGACATGTTCCACAGAACAGGGCCACTTAAAATTTTGGTAGTATGCACTTGGAAGTTAGTAAAGCGACTAAGCAAGTGTACTTAATTGCATTTTCTGAAGAAGTTTAACAGCGTAATTTGTGTGTAAGCATTGCTTTCTCTTTGTTTCACGATCACATCATGTTATGCTCTAAGTAGTTGAAGCAAAATCGGAGATGTCTAATCAGTGACAAAGCACTGAAAAATTGTGGACATGTTCCACAGAACAGGGCCACTTAAAATTTTGGTAGTATGCACTTGGAAGTTAGTAAAGCGACTAAGCAAGTGTACTTAATTGCATTTTCTGAAGAATTTTAACAACGTAATTTGTGTGTAAGCATTGCTTTCTCTTTGTTTCACGATTGCATCATGTTATGCTCTAAGTAGTTGAAGCAAAATCGGAGATGTCTGACTGAAGGATATTTGAGAGTTATGTCTAACTATTTTAGTGGGTTGAAAGAGTACATTGTGCTGTAATGTTTACATTGACCAGTTTTAACTATGTCTTTCCCAATCCCAGTGGGGTTACCAGAGGTGTCCTTTAAAATACAAAGAAACAAAGCCTTGCTTTGTGTCTGACTTTGTGGAAGTGAGAGCCAATGGGTACATCTCAACCAACCAGTTTTGTAATCTAGTGATCTTGCTTTTAGGTAATATTCTAGGCATGTATCAGATGCTTCCTAATGTACCACAGTATCTGCAAATGTTATTTTCATAATACTGTTTGTAAGGGGGTGCTAATGCCCCCTTTAACCCCCCCTGCTTCTTACTAAAGGTGTCCATGCCTCTCTTTCTCTCTCTCTCTCTCTCTCCCTTTATTTATACAAGAGACACCAGAGTATGCAGTGAAAGTAAATGATTTGTTTAGTGCCTGACAGTGTGGAGTTGGGAGTTGATGATTTCACCTATGTGAGGTCCATCTCTGTCATCCATTGCATCCTGCATCTGTCTGTTGGGTGGTTAAGAAAGCTGAACCATGTATGCATAGTGTGCAACAGGCATGCAATAGAAGTGTGTGTACCAGATACTTCTTGGTGTTAGCATAAACCCAATTTACACATTGTCTGTAAAATCTGTTTCAATAAGGGTGTTATCCTTTAGCAAACAGTGTTACAGAAAGTGTAGTTTATTGAAAAGTAACTATAGTAAGGAAGATGAGAAAACAGAACTGTCATAGTCAGACCTGTTACAAGAAAATCGAGACTGAAAACTGTGATAGCCAAGAGATGTGCCAGGAGACCATTGTTACTGTTTCAGAAAGCTGTAGTGCAGGAAAAATGCCCCAAAGCAAAATCAGATAATAAAGTGTAAGCAGCTCTTTTAAATTCCATTGATAAGGTAGTCCACCGAATAAATCAGAGTTTCAGTGTTTAAAATGATTCTAAGGAAGGAAAAATTGCATTATTGAATAAGTAACGTGAATATGTGAATATTGTTAAAGTTCTGTATTTGATATTAATACCAAATGGCATGGTTAGTTATACGTGTTTTAAGGATAATGTTGGAGTGACCAATGTAACATAATTCATGGTACCTCATAGTAAAATTATGTACGCTGTATATCTAACTTTGAAAGAAAGGGAATGTTTAGATTAGAAATATGTGTGTGTGTGTGTGTGTGTGTGTGTGTGTGTGTGTGTGTGTGTGTGTGTGTGTGTGTGTGTGTGTGTGTGTGTGTGGGGAGGTCTGTGTTTGTATGTGTGTGTGTACATGTGTGTGTGTGTACATGTATGTATGTATATGTGTGTGTGTGTGTGTGTGTGTGTGTGTGTGTGTGTGTGTGTGTGTGTGTATGTATATATATATATATATATATATATATATATATATATATATATATATATATATATATATAAATGCGTGCACACATACATATATGTATATATATATATATATATATATATATATATATATATATATATATATATATATATATATGTGTGTGTGTGTGTGTGTGTGTGCGTGTGTGTGTGTGTGTGTGTGTGTGTGTGTGTGTATATACATCCATACATACAAATAATAAAAAATAATTTTACTTCAGTGATTTTTGGGGTGCTCATAAGTCACAGAAAAGTATTTTTCTATAGTCATTATAGAAGCAGCACCATATCTGCTGGCAGTGTATTCCTTATTAAGGTTGCAACTCATAATTTTTGCTCTGTCTGGACATCTGATCTTATTTTTGGGACAGTTTTCACCGCAATGCGTCTTTACTTGCAGACCAGATTTCAGGTGTGTGTGTGTGTGTGTGTGTGTGTGTGTGTGTGTGTGTGTGTGTGTGTGTGTGAGTGTGTGTGTGTGTGTGTGTGTGTGTGTGTGTGTGTGTGTGTGTGTGTGTGTGTGTGTGTGTATCTGTCTCTCTCTGTCTTAGCAGCTGTTAGCTGCTTCTGTTGTTATGGTCTCTGTTTTGTGACAGTAGTAACTGTGAAACCTGTTTCTGTTTTTCCCCAGACCTTTGATGTTCACATCTTATTCAGATTTCTGCATTTCCTTCCATACAGCTTTCCATCTTCTGTATGATTAATATATGCTGTGTATTTGACTGTGTTACCAACAACTTTATTTTCAGGCTATAAACTTTCCTGTGGTTTCTGTGTTCCTGCTATGTCTTCAGTCTGTAAATCTTTCATTCTTCAGCAGTTTTTGTTATAGTAGCTTTTATCTCTGCTGATTTTTTCATGCATTTCATTCATTTACTTTATATTGATGTTCAGACATCAATGATGAAGTAGATAATTTACATTGCAATCATCTTTTCATTAACAGCTGAACTGCTGAGAGATAGAGTCCCTTCAGTTGAGTACTCCTAAAAATATGAAATGACAGTTTGTACAGCTTGTGCTACAGTTCCTTCCCATGAGATTTTTGTAGTGGATAATTTTCTTCAGTTCCTCATCACAGTTAAATGAACTGAACATAAGTGTTTGACTTCCCACTCAAACAAAAATCTTCTGAAATTGTTACTTTTGTGTTGGACCTTTGTCAGATATGAAATCAGGTATTGTTTACTGAAGAATGTTGTCTTCAGTGGACTGATCATACATTCATGTGTGTTTATCAGTTTTGTTATTTTTAAAGTACTTGAAATAATGATCTACCCATATGAGGTACATGGATTCCTTGAATTGTAACAGGTCAGTGCCTGCTCTGCTTTACATTTTGAAGATACTTTTGACTATCAGAATGACCAAGAAGTCTATCAGTTAAATCAATTAACATCTCTTCTTTTGGATTCTTGTTATAAAATGCACTGCAGAAGGCACATGCTGTTTGTTGTAGAGTCAACACTCCTGGCCAGTACATTGCATCTGTTGCGGTTTCTTTGCACTTTACTATTCTCAATCATTTCTCTTATTTGTTTGGGATCTACTGTTTTGTTAGCTTTGAACACTGAATCCAAGACACAGATTATTTGTTTAATTCCTGTTTTTTTTTTCAGGCTATTGTTTCATGTTAATGTCTTTTATGTCCATTCAGTACATCTCTGAAGTACTTTAACTTTCTTCTTCTGTCATGGTTAATTACGGAATTATTGCAGCCTTTAATTCTTCAACAATTGTTTCTCTAATAAATGTTCTGTAATAAACACACTTGCTATGTGTAGATCCTTCCCTAGTGTGTTTTCATTTCTAAATCATATTTTTCTGGAGTAAGTAATCTCTTCTACAGTCTTGATGGTGTCTTGTACAAAGCCCTTCTGAATATGCTCTTTAAGGCAGAGTATTTCCTCAGGAACTTCTTTAACATAGTCATATTCCAGGAATTTCTTTACATCTTTACATTTATTGTTAGTAATTTCATTTCTGTCTGAACATATCTCTTGTATCTCATATATCTGGGCTCTAATGTTTGAGTCTCTTTGAATAAGAGAAGAGTTTTAAAATATTAAAACTCCATTTGCAGGCTACATATGCTCTAATAGGTTTCATAAAGAGGAAGTTATCTTAGACATATTAGGTAAAACTTTGCAAGATATATAGTCTTTTTTTAGAAACCTTTGTAATGTTTGTTTGTCTTCTGACTTTGATATTTGCACAGTTGCTGTGAACTTTACATCCATTTGACAGAATATGACTCGTGCGTTTCGGAGTTCTCACTCTTTATTTTACATATGCTTTAATGTAATTTGAAATTGTACTGTCCCAGTCTGTTTAGTATCAGCATCATTCTTAAGTCATGCATTTGTGTGTGTGTTTCTGCCATCCTGTGTTATCTCTGGCATTAATGCCAAATTTCAACCTAAGGCATAACACAGTCTTAAATATCCTTAATTGGAGGCTGAAGAACTGTTGTTAAGGCATCCTTTGTAAAGAAAATATTGCTGTTCATGTAGTAACTATTTCTCTGTCTGCAATGATTTACCTTCAAAACATCTGAGTCATAAAATAAAAAATATCTAATTCATGTAAATAAACCTGTCTGGGGTGGTCTGGCCATCATCTTTGTTAACAGACTATGTGGGGATGTAATATAATATGCTATGCCTGGACAAATGGACAATGCATATTAAATTATTAGAAAAGAGGAAGTAAGTAATGTGTTATGTTTTGTAACGTTATTCATATACATGTGGATTATGTGTATTAAGTTGTCAACAAAAAAAGAGGAATGAAATACTCTGTTATGTTTTATAATGTACATATCCAAAAGCAGAATCATATATAATTAGTGCTGGTTCAGAACAATGTTTTTTGTTCTCTTTCATTCACTTGGAAGTATATTATTTAGTGACTTCAGTAGCTATTTTATATTTTTGCATCACATTTTTTGTCCATTTTTCATAAAATTGTGGTTTTCTGCCAAATTAGTGGCAAATCATTAAAGATTAAAGTTAGAAAATAATGACAGATATTTGAGTTTCAGATTCCATACCCTTCAGAATATTCATACTAATGCAAGACCTACTATTCTAGTATGTTTCTAAGTTTATAAGAGCAATATTTAAAAAGTGTCCTTTTTTTCTGCTTTGTCCCACTTCTGTTTATGGCTTTGTCCAGATTTCTTGCTCTGAGGTTGAGAGGTATGACAAAATGTGTCAGGGCAATCACCGTCAACCAGAGACATTTCAAATTGTGACATGCTTGTTGCAACCCACTCCCCCATGTAGTGACTCTGGATGAGTCCAAGTAAGGCAAGGAGCAGTTATGCAGTGTAAGTGTGCAGAGTATCCCCCCATCCAAGGTAGACACAAATACTACAGTGGCTTTTCATCTGTCCTTGATTTGCAGAATGTTCTGGTTTTCTGTCATATTTTTATACTGTTTATTTATGCTTCTTAATATTCAGAAAATGTATGTCGTTGCAGTGCCTGTTGCTCTGTGTTTAAGTAGCAATGCTTTAATGACCATCAGGTAAGCTTGTCTAAGACTGTAAGGTACAAGTAAGCTTTAATAAGCATACTGTTAAAGAATTACCAACATTGAAAGCCTTTTTGTTATTGCCATGCAGAGAATATTTACATAACTAGATAGCGTATAAGTCTTAGGTATTGAAATGCATATGACAGTATTTGTAGTAAAGGACAGGATTACGGTATTTTCAGAAGCTCATTATATTTGTTGGAGACTTGCAGTCATCTTTGCAGGCTTTACCTGTAAACTAAACAGAATGCCAATCTATCATGCGTCCTCCATAACCTGTGCAGTAATACTTTAAGCAATTTTTCTTGAGCTTGTTTCTTGTTTGCTGTTCATTTTTTACTTTGATCATGTTTTCTCCATGAAACAAGTAGATAGTTGTTGCCAGGCAGCAGGTCTTTTTTGGATAAGAAAATTTTTTACAAGTGGGGGTATTGCTACTTTCAGCATGTTATGTGATACTTTTATAAAGCTGAATATAAATTATAATTAGAACTGCAGTGCAAGGAGAAGTGGTTTGAGTTGAGTGCTGATTGTTTTGATTTTGACTGGCATTCCAGTAATGTATTTAAAAAGTAATTTATTTTTTCATGCCTCACAACCTTTTTGTTTCCATGTAGATATTAATAAGCTGTCATGTAGCCAATACATTGAAATACTTTTTTTCTTCTACAATTAATTTTGTCTTGACTGGACTCTCACAATGAAGGTTTGGCAGTGGCACCCAAGATAGTGTATTTAATTAAAGTCCCAGTTTTTGCGATTTTTAGCATAGCCCCACCCCTTTCTAATTGGCCACACCCCTTCCATTGGCCCCACCCATTCAACTGTCTCCGGCAGCCCCCCCCCTTGATTTGAAGTCACCAGCCACCACTGCAGACACCAAATAGAATTAATAAATTAAAAAAGAGTTATGAACAGTAATCAACTCAAACATCATATTTTGACATTTCTGAAATGCAAAAATTAAAGGAAGTATGACTGTCTCTGTTTGTGAATGCCGTTGTTCTTCCTTACAAATAGTAGTGGTCTACCTTCTACAAAACATAGGTGCAATATCCTGCTTCACAAAAATCTCAGCTATAATGCCAAGCAGTGTTCCAAGTTCCATGTCACTTCCTCATCTAACTCAAGCACTTGAGCAATATGTATCATTAAGCAGAAGTTAAACTTAAGCGTCTCAAAACTGTAGACCATGGTGGACTTAAAATGAAGACACCTATACAGGCGGAAGAAACACATCTGGGTAATTATTAAAATAATTTATTAAAGCAGTTCCTAATAGCATTATTGCAAGAAAGTACAGGGATGCATATAATATATTTAAACATTTAGGCCTAGCAGTGTTTCTTATACTTTTAGTTTGAATGGCTAGGCAGATATATGAAATAAGCCTGGCTAGGTATTCTTAAGATAATACAAAAATAGTTTTCAACATATTAGAAACTATTGATACCGATGTACTAACAATATGACACTCAGAAAGAATAATACTGCTGTCATGGACTGAGCAAAATTGTAACTGTTAGATAGTTTTTCCCCTCAGGACATTTATCTATTTGTCGACATTTATACACTGAATGTTGTTATAGTCATAAATAAATAAATTAAGAAATTTACCTTATATGCCTTCAGTAAGGAACAACACTTCAGGATGTGCAAACAGAAATTTTATTCTTACAGCGCTGGGAGACAATCTTCATCAGTCTCTCTGAGGAGAGACAACCAACATCTTTTATACATTTTCTTATCAAAACTGGTCATGCACTTTCTTTACCTTACAATGACTCTAGCTAATAGAAAACTTTGCAAATGTCATCATCCCTCATGATTTTTGCCTTGTTCTTCATATGAACACCTTTCTATACATGATCCACCTGCTTGCAAGTGGTCTTGTTTTTGACCTTGGATGTTTCAAACCTTCCCTAGCAACAACGCACTCCTGGCCTGGAGGAGTCAGGCTAACAAATTATTTTTTGTAGTAACTAACATGCCTCAACATCATACAACACATACTTTTTTCCCTTATTACATTTTAAAAGAATACAGTTAAAACACAGTAATAATAGTTGCTTATGAAGCTGTATTTTTCCCAGCTGTGCATACAAATTATATTTGCTTTTTAACAATCATATTATAGCAACATTGATAAACTGAAATCATTATATATTTTAATAACTAATCTTGTCCCATAACAATGTCATGATATTGATGGAGAATGCCCTTTAATATTAGAAAAATAATTAATAAACATTCGTTAGGATGAATTAATATCTTTTGTTTGTTTTTCCTCATCAAATTAAATACTATATTTGTTTTGTTTAACTCATCTTTTTCAGTTGAATATATAAAATATGGCTTTGTGCCCATTATTTGGAAATCAGCAAATATTTTTCCTGTATTTAAAGGAGTGATGCAGGCAAAGTGGAAAACTATCAGCCTCCTATTTTGACTTTGATATTAGATAAATGTTTTGAAAGATTAACGTGTTATGCAAGGGTAAGTCATGTATGTTAGGTCTCATTCACGTCTACAGTAGAGAGTCGATTATCCAAACTAATTGGGACCTAGGGTAATTTGGATAATCAAACATATAACCGAACCAGATAAAAATTTTCTAAAATTTTTTTTTTTTTTTTTGCACACAGGGAATATACTTTCCAACCATTCAGTGATTCCATTGAACAATAAAAAATACTTTTTACAGGCGAGCAGGCTACAAGCTCAAAAAACATGCACAAGCGAATATGTATAATGTTTACATATTCAGACAATATGATTTTTCCTACCCAAAAACTTTGGAAGGCTGCATTCGGATAATTGATGTTTTGGATAATCAGCTCTCTACTATATGCATCATCCTTCAAATCATTAGATAAAGGTCTAGCAGAGTATGTTATACTTTTAGACATTACAAAGGCTTATAATTGTCTATACAATACAAATTCATGTCTGTGTATCTAAGAAAACTCATCATCAAAATCTTTTAAGGTCTTGAAAGGTGTTCCTCAGGGGTCCATGCTTATAGTCAGAAGGCCAACCACAAAAATGTGTGGGTGGCAAAAATCACTGACAATGCAAAAAAGTTAACAGTGTTATAACGGCAAATGTTGATCAAACAAATATAGTGTCTTAATTAGATTCATTGTATAAATTGGACCAAAAGAGTAAGCTGGACGTTAACAGTAATAAATGTCAAAATATGAACTTAACATATATCCATATGTCATTAATCAGGGTATTTTAACTGTATATTCTCTCTTTAATGATTTGAATGTGATAGTAATATATTTGTTTTTCAATAAATGTATGAATTGTAGTTATAAAATGTTTCTACATTACAAAAAAACATATTGTACACAAAAATGACCAGTGATTGACTATGGAGTTGCTTCTGCATTTATAATTGTAAAGATATTAGTAAATTTGAGAAAATACTAAATAGTATACAAAATAAATATTTTCTGTCACTTCATTAGACTCCAATGAAATGATAGGTGCTTTAAAGAAACACTTGGAAGAATTTATAAAGGCACTGTGACTTGTAAATCTTTGTAGACATATTGTGGTAAACGTTTGGAATTTGGAAAACAAGGTAGTGCATGGTGCTCTAGCATGAAGATGTACATCACTGCATAGGGTTGGCTCCACGGATATGCTGTATGCCAAAGAGGCAGTCCAGGGGAGAGGTATATGCTAATTATGCATGTGCCCTCTCTCCTGGAACTGCACTCAGGTAGGTATCTATACCCAGAGCGATTCAAGAAATCACTCATACAAGTAGATCATCATGGCTGGCTCTCAACACATTCCTGAAGTGAATATGCCTAAAAGGCTATATTCATTTACTGAAAATCAAAGTAATATATGGATTACAGGTGGAAGGGACACACTAGGCACCAGGAGTAATACAACTATGCTTTAACAGCACTAACAGCAGTAAGGGTATTGGGAGTGGGGTGAAACATTAGCCACAAGACATAAGACATTTGTGTCATGGTGGCACTTCAATTAGAATGGGCATCAGTTGTAGAGGAAACACACTTGTGCTGTAATGGCAGTTCAACTAATATGGGCATGGGGGCACAGGGAGTACTGTAAATGCTTGTGCCATAACAGCAGGTACACTACTATGGGCATAGGGAAATAACTAATGGGCAGGTACAGGGACTGTGTTGCATGTGTGGGTCTGTTCATGTTTGGATGTGTATTTGTGTGTGTGGGAGAGTGATTGTGGTGGGCAGCATATGGTTGTATGATGTGGCCACAGAAGTTAAGTGCTGCAATGTTCAGATCAGCAAAGATCTGCATGTCACAGTAATAACCACAATTCAGAGACATGCAAAGTAGCCGATAATGAGGTATTTCCTCATTATTGATGACATGTCTTTGTATTCCAAAATACCACATAATGGGAGCAGGGCTTTTTGCATGAGTCTACGGTTCATGAAAGTTCCTTTAAGAAATCCCCAGGGTTAATCTTTTACAGATTAATCAGAGGCAGACAGATTAATCCCTTTGTATTCCAAAACCTCCTAATAGATATTCTAAATCTAAAGTTACAATAACAATGCGGATGAGGACAATCTGATTTCAGTGGAAAGGCATTGTTTTTATATTTTCATTCAGTATACAGTTTTATTGCCAGGATTCAAAGCTATCCACTGCACCTCACAGCACACACACACACACACACACACACACACACACACGCAAACACTCTCTGTACGTCAAACACCCCTATCACCAGATTGCAGTCACACAAATACTCACACATTCACCCATATACCCACAGACATGCACACACCTACCCTACATATCCCCTAACTAATCCCACAATTACAGCCACTCAGGCAGGTGCAGAAAAACACACACACACACACACACACACACACACACACACACACACACACACAATGATGCCACTCATCCCTCTTTATACACTCACACATACAGACACACACATTTACATGCACCCCAGAACTACCTGTCTGCTAAACATGCCACCAATTAGCTGTAATGATTTATGCAGCCTAGTGGTTTTTATGAATCACTCAGATGAATAAAGCACTTAAAGCAGGCATTTCAGAGGGGGCACATTAAATTTTTATATACCTTTCCAGCAGAATGCCTCGTTAGAATTTGTGGTAAGCAAGAGAACTAATCCACTTTGTTGCAGCTCCTCTTTGATGTAGGCACTATGGCCGAGCTGTCTTAAAAATCAGAAAAGGCTACCACCAACAGTAAAAAAGGATTTCCACTGGCAATAATGTTTCTGTATCCTGGCCTGTATTTTTCAATTACCACATTTTTGTTTCAGTTATCAAAGCTTCAGTTTTAAAATAAAGGGCTCAATACATATGTAAGCTAGTGTGAAGGGATATAATCAAATGCTTTGCACCTGTGAGGGAGATGCTTGTCCTACCCCAGCACAGTGGCATAGATCCTTCATTATTTTATGGCCCAGTAGGCCCATAGATCATGGACACTGGCCACAATAGATGTCAGCTTCACATCTGGATACTGTTTGATACACAATCTTTGACAAGAGTGGGTTGCTGCAAAAGGATTCTATGAACAGTGTAGCTATGTAAGTAAACTTACCAGAACAGCAGATGTTTGGTTAGATAACTGTCTTTTTATATAGACCTCTGTCCAAACTCCTGACAGTTAGGCCATGTGGAATGTGGTCTTAAGCTTTGAAAAGATAACTGGTTGGTCATATCCTTGGCAGGATACAACACAAGTTCCTTAGACTGCAGCAACATTAATCTAGTGATCCAGGGGTCCAGGCTTAACAGTGAATCAGGTGATTTCCATACTGCATTGTGATAGAGGATTTTGGCTGATTAGGTACCTACACAGAAGTACTGTAGGATGGGCTCTGAAGTGCATGTCTGGGGTACAAAAGACTGTGATCATGTGGCATTCAGGAGTAAATGAGCTAAGGTAATGTTTTGTGTTTTCTGGGTATATAAAACCATGGTGTCTTATGATCTTCTGGTTAAGGAGGAAGGTGATATCCTGTCTTTCCCTATCAGGTTGCTAAACAGCGGTACAGAGCTACCATGTTGAGGTCTATAAGGTGTATATTAGGGTGTAGTTGACCCTGCTACTGTGATATTTTGAGGAAAATGAGGAAGAGTAATATACTGTACTTTTATGGGTGAAGGAACAAGAGGATTCCCCTTGTTGTATCAGTCAAAAAATTAAAAAGAGGTGGTATGGAGGGGGACTGTCAGATTCACTTCTATAGTACAGAAAGCCATGCTCTGGTAGTCTCCTCAGTTAAATATTTGGATATGTTATCCTGTGCTTTTCCATTAATGTAAAACACATGCTTTTTTGATCTTTTTGGTAAGTGAAGGAGAAAATGTCCTGTGCTGTACCTTTCAGATGGTTAACTGCACTCAACTTTTACTATCTCAGGAATCATGGAAAATGTGTGAGATACTTACGATGTGTAAAAAAGAATCACAAAAACAGAAGATAGCAGAGGAAAAAGGGTGAATTAGAGCATGGCATGAAAGAAGATGATGTTGGAACATGAGGAGCAGCGGTGATTCAGGACATAATGGGGGCTCCTAGTGTTGTAGAAACAGGGGCTAGTGACAAGAAGGGCTGCATTATACAAGGAAAAGGTTACAGAATGGAGAAATAGATGTGACCTTATTTTTTTTACTTAAGATGACACTCATTATGGCTGGGACTAGTTGGCAACCCCTCTTACAACAAACATTCAATTTGCTCAGTAATGCCTGAGTCTGGGATTAAGTCAAAGGGCTTTGCCAAGTCGAGGTATGTTGTGTGCACAGATTTGTCCTCGCCAATGGCCCTGGTTACATTCTTGAAGACATCCACTAGGTTTAACAGGCAGGATCTGCCCTTGATGAAGCTGAATCGGGTCAGATCCAGGGTATGGAATTTGCTTACACCTTTATTTATGAGGTCCATGATGATACATTCCATTGCTTTACATAGGAGGCTGGTCAGACTTATGGGTTGTAATTCCCTGGGTCTGTTGCTAAGCCACCTTTATGGAGGAGAATAATTGCTGCTGTTCTCCATTCTGTAGGAACAAAGCTAGTGGTTAGGCTGTGATTGAGTGGAGGACTGCACAGAGGCATCAAGTAAAATCAAAGGTGGGGCTACTTTCATCTATATTAATAATGCAGACCCTTCTATCTATCGAGAGAGCTTACAGTTGTGTTTATCTTAGCTGTTTATATCCCTCCACAAGCCAATTGCTTGGCTGCATTGGGCACATTGTATGAGGCTATAAATGTACAAGAAAATAAACATCCTGATGCAGTGTTTATAGCCACTATATTACTATGATATGATATTATTATATCACTATGATTAAAGGTGACTTTAATCATTGCAACCTACGGTCTGTGATGACATCATGCCAGCAATATGTAACCTTCCCTACATGAGAGAAAAATATACTGGATCATGTGTACAATAATGTGAAGGGGGCATACAAGGCTGCATGTCTCCCTCATTTTGGTCAATCTGATCATATTTTTGTATTTCTCTACCTGGCATATAGACAGCTCCTCAAATAAGTTATGGACAGAGGAATCTGAACAGGAGCTTCAGGATTGTTTTCAGTGTACTCAGTGGGATGTTTTTAAGACAGCTGCTATGAATGAGGATGGTATTGTTGATCTGGAGAAATACAGTTCAGTAGTTTCCAGCTACATAAGCACATGCACTGATGTCATTGTACCCCATAAAGACATCTGGATATATCCAAATAATGAACCATGGATTAACTCAGAGGTTCGCTCTGCTCTTCATGCCCACTCCACAGCATATGCATCAGACAATATTAGCGAGTATAAAAATCTAAATATGACTTATGCAAAACTATTAGAGCAGCAAAGGAGAATTACAGTCATAAGCTGGAAGGCTAGTATTCAATTGCTGATACAAGGCATATGTGGCAAGGCCTATAAAATATCATAGGCTGCAGAGACAAAGGCAGAGTGATGACTCTTGACAGCCATTTTTCACCGGATGAATTCAATGAATTTTATGCCCAGTTTGAAGTCCAAAACAGTGAGTCAAAAGGTACCACCACAAGAGAGAAGGGCAGAGAGGAAGCACCACCACCCTTCACAATATCACCAGCAAGTGTGGCAAAGTCTTTGAGGAAGATAAATCCCCAGAAGGCAGCCAGTCCAGATAATATTGCTGGAAGGGCACTCAAAACCTGTGCTTCAATGCCTGCTGATGTTCTGGCTGATATATTCAATCTTTCCCTTGCATGAACTACAACTCCCACTCATTATAAGACAACCACTATTATTCCACTGCAGAAAAAGGGCAAAGCCAACTGCCAAAATGACAACCAGCCCATTGCATTGACTCCCATAGTGATGAAATACTTTGAGAGAGTCATTATGAGTCATATTCAGTCAGTTATACTTGATACAATGGATCCCCTGCAGTTTTCATATAGTTAGAATAGGTCAACAGACGATGCAGTCAGTACAACATTGAATACAAGTCTTACTCATTTGGAGAATAAGGACTGTTGTGCTTGATTGCTGTTTATTGATTATAGTTCGGCCTTCAATACGGTGATACCAATGAAGCTCATTAATAAGCTGTTCATACTGGGTGTGCCACTGACTCTTTGCAATCAAGTCTTGGATTTTTTAACAGGCATACCACACTCAGTCAGGCTTGGGAATAACATTTCTAAAGCAATAATAATTACAGACAGGAACTCCACAAGGTTGTATGCTGAGTCCAGTGCTGTACACCCTCTTCACTTGTGAGTGTGTTGCTTCTCAACATGACACCAGTATTATCAAATTTGTGGATGATACAACAGTCATCAGTCTGATCTCCAGGGGTGATGAGTCAGCGTATAGGAGGGAAATGTAGAACCTTGTGAACTGGTGTTAGAACAGTAATCTCTCTCTTAATACCAGCAAGACAAGAGAAGATCATTGATACACAGAGGAATAGAGGGCAGCATTTACCATTATATGTCAGTGAGTCTAAGGTGGAAAGAGAAAGTTATTGTGTCTACACAGGAATTTGAGTTAAGGGGACTGTGTCAAACGATAGGACCAACAAGTGAAAAGTGGAGAGGTAGAAAAGGATCAGTATAAAAGACAAGAAGAAAGGTTAAAAAGTAGGTGAGGGAAACAAAGGCATAAGTTGAATGGGGAATGGCTAAAGTGGTAAAGAAGGGGACAAAGGCTTTTTGATAATATGTAGTTGAATGAGTGAAGGAAAGAAGAAAAAATGAAGGGATAGACCTAGGCATGTTGAACAAATGGGAATGAGAGACCATAAAAGACAGGAGAAAAGCAGAGATCCTGAATGAGTACTGTACTTCACTTTTCACAAATTAAAGTACAAAAAGATTGCCATGCTGTTGTGGGAGGGCAGAGTGTAAAGGGCTGAGAGGGAAGAGAAGAACATAGAACCAGATAACATTAGGGAGGATAAAGACTGCGTACCAGATATGTTGCCTCTGATTGTCCTCAGGAGCTACCCAGTTTGCTGTCAGATCATCTTATAAAGGTTTTCAATAGATCACTGTTCAGTATAGAAGTTTCTGAGGAGCAGAACACGGCAAGGATGGATTCTTTCTATGGAGTGGAATTACATTGTAAGGAACTACAGGCAATGTGGGAGGGATAAATTGAAACAACCTTGACAGAAAGGTTGTTTTCATTTCTAGTGGAACAACAATCATTGGCGCAGCCAGCATGAATTCATTGCCTGAAAGAGCTGTCAGACAAATCTGCTTCAGTTTCTTGACTGGAATAATGAAGAACGTCACTTTACTCATACAAATTGATTACCTATACTTCACCAAGATCTTGGATTCAGTCCAGCATAGACTGCTACTAAACAACTGGAATGATGGGGTGGGACAAAGACTGAGGCAATGGACTGCTGTGGAAGTGAAGGATAGGTTATAGTAGTACCATAGCTAGGTTACCTTGTGCCTTCTGGTGAACCCATAAACTCAAACCTGAAGAGCAAACAAAAACATCCTTTCAAAGTCGAGGAACAAAAATACTATTCTGTGTCTTCTCACATTTAAAATGCATCCATACAGTGCATCACTGCTTCAACTGTAAATGCAAATTCAGTATCTGCATTCTTTTCTGAATACCACATAATCAACATCTGCAAATCATGCTCCATAATGCTTTGCTTCTGGAGCAGCTGCACCCCATTCTAGCTACACCTCTAAGATACATATAGTTGTGGTGAGAGAAATTATGTCTGAAATAGGGAAAATAATTATTGAAGTACAATACTGGCTAGTCCTGAGTCATCTAACCTTCACTGTGTTTACTTAAGACATATATGACGAAAAGTCAATAAGACCTCTTTGTTGATGCCAAAAATGTTGTCAGTTTCAATAAATAACTACATCAATGAAAATATACTCAGAATAAAAAAAAATCACAAGTGAAAATTACTTTTCTAAATGAAAGAGATATCAACAATAACATGAGTGATTTGGATGTCTTCCTCTGCTAGGACATTAACATCTATACCATTACTGAAATAAGGTATAATGATGCAGAATAATTTTCATAACTTTCTGGTTATACCTCATTTCACTGTTATAGATCTGAAGGGAAAGTTAGCAGTGTCTCAAAACCTGCTAAAGGAATACTAAAAAGACAGAAGTAAAGAAATCAATTCAATAAAATAATTGATATTGTATATAATTTTGAAGAAATCTAATGTACACTGTTCATGCCGTGCACATATCATGAACATTTACTGGCTAAACTTAGGGAGGTAATATTCAATCAAAATACAATCAAATCTTTTGATTGCTTTTAGCAGTCTGTTGTCTAGGAGAAGGGGAAACCCTCTCCATTTGCCCTCGCTAATGCTTGAGCTCATTTTGCTACCCTACCATACCCCCACTTCCCAACCAAATCATCCTACACTACACTTATCCTCTCCACTTCTCCACCCACTACTCTCCATCAACCAATCCCATCACTCCATGCTCATCCCCAAATTTCATTACTCCAACTCCTCACTAAGACTCATCTGAAATGCACAATTCCCATCTCATTTTATGCCCACCTCTATATTTTCTCTCCTCGTGATTTCCATGATGCTTTTTCACTGGCCTTATCCTATTCTACTATTTTGTACTCTTTTAACCCTGCTAATCAATTTGTCACTCTAGACACTAGATTAATTATACATCTCTTTCTGTTGTTAAACTGTAACTCATTAGTACATACAAACACTAACTCTTACCATCTTATCTTACTATTCATTTACAAAAGTCATCTCAAATATGCAGTTCCCTTACTTACTTACTCCTTCTGCTTCCTGTCATACACTTAGCCCAGCTTACATCCTATCCAAACCTCCTACCCAACAGCTATCTTGGCAGACACCATACCTTCACTCCCAACTGACACCCACTATAACTTCACTATAGCACCCTCCCCTTGCAACACATCAAATGTTGACCTTTTAAAGAATAGGTACCTATACTGCAAATCCTCCCTGGACAACCTAAGGATCAAACCCAGGCAGAAATACAGACAACCCTACTCCTATGTTTTCTTTTTTCTGTATCTAAAAATCTTGTGACAATATCTACCCTAATCCAGGAAAACAACTATTCAAGCTACAGCAATTCCACTAATGAATCTTACCACCTGGATATAACACTGTAAATATAGACACGACTCATAAAAGGGAGGCAGGATAGCCATAATTTACAAAATAACTTAAGTATCTCCTTATACCCATTAAAACCTCCCCCGTGCCATAATGCTAAAATACTTCTATTCTCACAAAATATCAGCATCCACAAGAACCTATGAATATCCTTGGTAATAACATGAATACTGTGGATTTTTTTTTTCTCCTGGACATAACCTATATCTCTCAAGAAACAATCATATTAGGAGACATGAATATTCATTTGCAAACCATAGATAATATAAACCCTACAAAATTCATAAACTTACATGACTTTACCCAACTTATCTCTTACACCTAGAAGATACAACAGATCCATTGTATGAAATTCCATCTTAGATTGGATCCGTACAAACAAACCAGATAAAATAAACTATGCTAATACTATTCGTGATACCCTTAGTAACCACATGCTTATTCTTGTAATAAGAGAGCACATTCCTAAACAAAAACAATGTTGCCATGGCCTTGCTCACAATCTCTTTTTTTAAACATTTTCTATTAATTTTTAACAAGAAAATAATCATTCACATAAATGTAATAAAGAAACTGTATAACAATGCAAAGAACAGAAAACATACAGCTAAAGTATTTGCAAAGCTGCCTATTGAATAAAATTTAGCATGCAACTTCTAAACAATTGGATTATTCTTAAAAATTAGGTAAATTCTTGTCTAATCAGACTTTTAATTTAAATCACATATTATGAGAAGAAGACATTCTGATGGAGCTTGATTCAATGGCCATTAGTTCTAAGTGACATAGTTCAGTAATAACATTCTTGAATTCTGTAAACAATTGCGGAGTTTCAGATTTCCAATTCCTAGTTGTAACCTTTCTAGCAGATGCCAGTATAGACCATAATAAAGGATATTTGATTTTTTAACACAGTTAGGAACTGGTGTATTAAAGATATGGATAAAATTTATTGAAAAAAAAAACTTGAAGAAAACTGTTAATATTATCCCATTAGGATTTAAAAGCTACACAATCATAAAACATATGAGACCAGTTTGCTTTGGTCTCTATTTTATATCTCCAACACAAAACCTTTTCCTTACTAATCAATTCCAATTTGTTAGGTGTACAGAAAGGGATATACATAAATTTCCAAGAGAACAATCTCCATCTAAGTGAAGAGGTAGTCAGCTTAGATGATTCCAATATTATGTTCTTATTGTTTTCAGAGTGAGAATTATTATTAACTAAGGAGAAGTAGTTCCAATAGTTTTCCAAGTAACTTTTTGTTTCATTTCTGATTATTCTATATATTTTTCAAATTTTATTTTCATTAGGTGAGTTCTGCTGAGTGAACGTAATCAAAACATTTATTAATTTAGGGACAGACATTCTAGTACTTGGTGGCATTAAATTAATTTTATCAATCATAAACTGCCTATAGGATTGTAATTCTAACCATGAATTGTTGCTTAAACCATATCTAATAATTAAGTAATCTAGAGAATTCAGTTTATCCTTAGCCAATGACTAAGGCCAATATATGAGAGTCTTATCTTTAAACAACATCATGTTAGGAAAATTTAAGGAAGGAATATTGCTTTGTGTGTAAGCAATAGGAAAAAGAAGAAACATCCAGTCCTTATAGTTTGTGTTTCTATAAACAAAGTTTCATAATGCCTTTAGTAAAAGTGACATGTAATGAGGAATATTTCTTTGAAGTTTATTCGTTGTAAAATATTTTTTTTTTAAATCCAAATAAATGGATTGTTTAATATTAATAGTTTATTAGAATTAGATATGTTGTCAGTATTAAAGCAAAGGACTTCTTGAATTATTTTCCATTTAGCTGAATAATGTTCATTGATTAACAAAGAAAAAGTTTTAATCACAGAATAAATAGAATACAATTTCAAATCTGATAGACCAGTTCCTCCTGAGGACCACTCTCTCATATGATGTGCTAGAGCTAGTATAGGTTTATTTTGAAACCACAAGAACTTCAAAATCATTGAGGTGAATTATTTTATTAACACTTTGGGAGGCATTAGAGATGTGTATTGTACAATATAAAGTATCTTGGGCAAGATAATCATTTTAATAATTGAAAGCTTCTCTTCCATTGTAAATGAAAGCTTATTCCATTTAATTATAAGATTCCTAATAAAGGATAAGCTATTATTTTAATTTAAGTTTATTATGTCACTTATATTATTAGCTAATATTATTCCTAGGTAAGTTAAGCAATCTTATTTGTACCAAATACCTAGTAATATTTTTATCTCAATTATTAGCATTTGAATTAATAGAAAGTATTTTTTTATTATCATTAAAAATTAAAACAGATTTCTTTTGGAAAATTTCCATAATGTCAAAATATAGTAAAGAGAAGCATTATTTCCTTTAACAGTAAGGATGATGTAATCTGTGGATATTTGTATCTTAAAATTCACCTCAGAACTTAAACTAAAGCCCTCAATGTCTGTATTCATCCTTATATGATTAGCTAGAGGTTCCATGATAAGAGTAAAAAGCAAAGGAGACAAATGACAGCCTTGTTTAGTCCCTTTATGTGTTTGAATATTTTGATAAGTATAAGTACCTATTTTAATGTATGCCTAACATCCACTGCAAAGATAAGTAATAAGTTGTATAAACTTATTAAAAAAAAACTTAGTGCTTCTAAGGTATAACAAGTATACTCCCAATTAACAGAATCAAAAGCACAGTTTATATCCAAACTAGGTAGAGTTAATTTTTCCTTTGAATTAAAGGCAGAATCAGTTATAGTTAATACTCTCTTAATACTATCATATGTATTCCTATTTAAGATAAAACCTGTTTGGTCTTCATCAACTTGAAATGGAAAAATGTATTCAACTTATTAGCATAAATAGACATAAATAGTTTATAGTCTACACTGGAAAGAGAAATTGACCTATATGAGGAGCATCTAGTAGGGTCCTTGTCTGTCTTCAGTATAGGTGAAATAAGAGTGTATTTCCAAGAGGAAAGTACATCAGTTAAATCTTGACATTGAGGGAAAACTTTATGTAATCAGATCATTACTTCTTTAGTTATTATTTTATACATTTTTGAGGGATAATTCCATCATTACCAAGAGCTTTGTTTTGCCCTAGAGCACTGATTTGAAGCTTAATTTCCGACATTGAAATTGGTTTATCCAAAGCATTAACCTGTAATTTTGTTAATATATATATATTAGTGAAGGATCTAACTAGTTCTTTAGAGTCTAATACAATTAAATTCTGATTGATTTTGTTAAAATATTCCCGAAATTCCATTAATATATCCACTATTTTGGTTACATTTTTCTTTTTAATAGTTGAGTAAATCTCTTTAATATGATTAAATGTATTAAGTTTATTAGTCTTGAGAGCCAAATTACTCAGTGACTTACAGTTGATATAAAATGTTATACATTTGAATCTCTCAAAATTAATCATGGTCTTGTGATTTACAATTTCTAAATATTTACTGTTTAAAGTATTAACTTCTTCAATTTTATTAATTTTATTTTTTTGATTGTGTAGTTTTAATGTATCAATTTTCTCTTGAAGCTCATTTAATTCCTTGTCCCATTGCTTTTTTTTTATTAATATACCAAGTTGTAATTCTCCCACAAATGCAAGCTTTTAATGCATTCCATATATATATAAAGAGAGAGAGAGAGAGAGACATCAAGTATCTTCAGTCTATTAGATTTGATAAAAATTTGTGTTCTGGATGTAATGACATCCTTGAAATCAGATAATGTGGTTATGTAGGCTGGTATTCTTTTAATTTGAATACAGTGGCTTGGACTAATCAATAATTCAAAAGATATAGCATTAAAAATGCTATAAATAATAATGAAAGTGGATATGAAATTACTTTAACCTTACTTAGGCTATTAATCAAATGGAAGGCTCAGTGGTGTAACAGTAGCATTGTCACCTCACAGCAAGAGGCTTTCTGGTTCGATTCTTGGCTGGGGTGCCTTCTGTGTGGAGTCTGCATGTCCCCCCTGCATTCATATGGGTTTCCTCTGGGTGCTCTGGTTTCCACCCATGTTTCAAAGACATACATCTGGAGCATTTCTCCCTGGGCCTCCACTGAAAATTGGCTTTGTTCCAAGTCAGACTTTCCTGGTAAACAAATGTTAAAAAAATAAAGGTAATAAATAAACTAATTTGAAACATATACCCTATCAATTCCAGAATGTGCCATGTCTATGTGAGAAATGTGTGAAAAAAAGAGAATCCAGGTCAGAAAACTCATTGATATCTCTAATGTGAAATGTATCTATAAACTCCCTCAAGTTCTTGGCTGATGATAACATTTTCCTTTTACCAGAAGCATTAGAATCTTTATCATTTAAAATACAGTTGAAAGCTCCTGCCAAAATAATATTTCCTTTAGATAGCTGAACTATCTGGTTTAAATGTTATTTAACAGCATGAGTTCCAATCCCAGGGATCCAATAGATATTAACTAAAGTATATATTTTTCTATTAAGGTCCAATGTAACTGAGCAAAACATATCTTTATCATCCTTATATGTATCAATTATTCTGGTAAAAGGTAAAGAACTATTCCATAGTATGGCTCACCTCTTTTCTTCTGATGATAATGAGAACTAGATAACAATGAATAAGTTCTACTATTAAATGTATCTATGTCTTCTTTTCAAAGATGTGTTTCCTGCAGAAATAAAACATGAGATTTAAAAAGTTTCAAGTACTTATAAAAACTTCCCCTCTTGCAACTATTGTTCAAACCTTTGATATAAATAGATACACATTTTAAATAAGACATATAAAGTGTTGGATGAGTTTACCAGTATGATGACCATTAACTTATTTTTTAAATAAATGCAAGATTTTGCTCCATCAGTATTAATATATGTATTACTAAACCTGTAGTCCAGACTATATAAAACACTAACATTAATCAAAACTGTAAGAAAAGTAGACACCAACAAAAAAATACATAACAGCTATATGTAATAAAACTAAGATTCTGTAACCGTTAGCCCCTTCAAAAACTCCTAACCCAAACAGCTACCCTGTTCAAGTCAACCACCCTACTAACAACAACAGTTTGTTCTCCTCCACTACTTTACCAAAAAATTATTTATTATTTATTTATAATATAGTAATATGAAATATACAGATCCCATCAATCACAATAAACCAGCTTAAAATAGTAAACATAATATTATGATTATTCAAAGATCAAAACAATCTATTTACTTACTACAGATTATGATTACTCTATAAATAAGTCAACAGGTATTAAGTCTGATATGAACATGTGTTTCATAATCAAAGCTTAATCAAATATGTGTGATATTGGTAAAGTTTTCCTCTACTTCTTTCCCTGTTGAAGATATCTGAAAGCTCCTAAAGCCCTGCCTGACACAGCGGACAACCAGCAGACTTCCCTGATATAACGGAGTCAACATTAATTTGTGTATAGAATAGCTGGAGAATATGAAGAAGCAATGCCCTGGCAAAATCTCCAACATATTTCCTCACCAAGTATCCATAAGAAGACTGATGACATGAGGGGCACAAATGTACATGACACTGAATGGCCAATAAGAATCAAAATTGCCAAACCATCATGTCCTATAAATTTCATTAACATTTCAACATTTGTTCGATAGCAAATCACCACACTATAGAAAAAAAAACACTTTCGTTAGCTTTATATTAGAGAAGTACCTCACAATCTGTTCTGCAACTAAGTAGGCATGTCTCTACTAACTGGTAGTAAAAACAGACATGAAAACACCCAATGACTGAAATATATGCTGATTTCTGTACATTGCACGTACCTTTTAAGTATAGAATCAAACAAGTAAAAATACATTTAGACTTACATACCACAACATTTCCACCAACCACCACTCAAGGAGACCAGTGATCTCCAACATTAGCCAAGCAGATGCTAAGGGCCAATCAAACAGAAAGCAAAAGATCCCGCAATAAGTCACACTCTCAAAGCAAACAAGTGTGGACACAGACCAACATGCACACCACATGATCTCCAATCGGCTTACTTCGATGGAACATGTGATTGCAAACATTAATTGAAGGCACTCAGGAAACCCAAAGCTCATGCACAGTCATACACCCCCCCCCCAATATTTGGTGCTTTGAATCTCATGGTCTCACAGGTTAAATAACATCAGAAAAAAAAATACATGGGCACATTTGCACACTGTATCACACAATCTTCCCACTGTCCTGCGGCAGGGCCAGAGTGCAACACTACTGGGCAAAAGCATCAACTCAGACACCCATCAACAGCTACCAGCTGTCAAATCTCTCACCATTATACCCCTCCCAAACTGCATACTCTTCCAGTGTTGTAATTCATAACATAATACACTTGCCCAATGTTCCAAGAAATGTGGGTAGCTTGAATAATTTCATATAAATATACTACATGATGCAATGTCAATCTTTTACAATGTATGCTAAGCATAATACTGCTGAGGTTCCCCCATCATGAAATATTCCCTTATATCACATATTTTAAAACAAGATAAAGATCATACAAATAGTTCATCATACAGACCCATTTCACTTTTAAATGTAGACTATAAGATGTTCATGTCCATTTTAGCTAATAGTGTTAATCTACTTATGCCTAAACTAATTAACAATGATCAAACTGGATTTATTTTAAATAGACAAGTACAGGATAATATAATACATACGTTAATAGACTATGCAAATAAAAATAAAAAAAAGAACCTTCCATCATTAGTTTTAATTTAGATAAGGCTTTTGGCTCAGTAAATTGATCGTGCCTGTTTAAAACACTTAAGGTGTATGTGATGACCCACCACTGGACCAGTAATAAAGAAGCCTCAATGCTTATCACTGGCACCTGTGGGGGATGTTCACTGGGAGGATAACAAGTACAAACACAATATTTTGAGATGCATCTCTCTCTGTATCAAGTGCAACTTCCCTTAAGAGCACACAGAGACCACAGTCAGTTTGGGGCTGATTTCTCCCTCTTTCTCCAGATCCCCAATAAGACTCCCACTGACACAGCTATAGAGTTGAGATCTCAGCTGAGTGACCAGACCAAGATCTCCAGCACCCTCTCTGTCCAACCAGTGCTTTGTGTCCTTAACCAAGTAGCTAACACACACAGTTTTTGAGGTTTGATTTACAAATACACACACACACGCGCACACACACACACACACACACACACACACACACACACACACACACACACACACACACACACACACACACCTGGGAAAGGCTGGCACAGGTTTATTAGCTATGCTCCCTTTTGCCCAGACTATAAGGTAGTTATCACTGCTACCAGCCAACTCCTTATCAGCTACTTTGAGGCCCTTAACAAAGAGTGTCTAATCTTACTGTGTAATATTAATATTAGTACAAATGGTAGTTAGACCAAGTGCAAGGCTATTATGAGTGGCTCACACAGTGTCACCAAATAAATATGCAAGTACTCTCAAAACTTAAATAGATCAGCCACAATGAAAGGTTTAAATATATTTAATAATAAATAATAAAAAAGAAGACAATACTAAATATATATTCATGGTGACATCAGAGTTCAAAATTACAGGAAATATTTAAAACAACATTGCAGGACATTCTCAAATAAATAAAGAAAAATATCTAAACTAACCTTTACTATATTTCCTAACTATATCTAAGAGAATTATACTGTTCCCTAGTAACTTACTTCATCAGAACAAGACAAATGTGGTGAATGGTTCTTGTCATGTCCATGACAGAATACAGAATGCCCTGTCTCACTAAGAGACTTTTCAAACTAATATCTCAAATATTACTGCTGGGATAGCTTGCAGAATGACATAATTTCTTGTCATCTGACTCTATCCCAGGTGAAACCGCCAATGCTAGAAGCTAGCAGTATTTAGCATCTACTTGTGAAAAGCAAATGTTGGAAGTCATAAAATAATTACATTCCTCCACATTTCAAGATTAGTAATTAGTCCACCCTTGAGACAATACAGAAAGCTCCCTAGTACGGACATTATGTCTCCAGCCTAGCCTATAAAGTAATTTAATTTCAGCTATTTTTCTGAAGTTAACCTCCTGTGTTCCTGTTTTTACTGTTAAAAAAAAAAAAAAAAAATATATATATATATATATATATATATATATATATATATATATATATTCACATAGTTACAATAGTGCACGTACATTTCTGTTCTCTTTCAGCATGGCACACTGTGGTTACATTTTAAACACAAGCACTTATAAAATACCTTCTAACACACGTCTGTACAGACCAGTTTAATATACACATAAAATGCAGTTCTAATACAGTTGTAATACAAGCATCCTATATAAATTATGTTGATATTCACAAATGAAATATAATTATTTACAAAATTCCAGATAATTCTGCTGGCAGTATCCCCCTTTGTCACTGTGCATAATTTCTCACTTGAGGTAATTGCATTAATTTCTAAGTTATACAATAATGTTTATGCTTGTGTTAAAATATGTTCTTTTCTTTCTAATTCCTTTAAATTACACAAAGGGCACAAAACAGGGCTGCCCATTATCACCTTTACTTTTTGCATTAGATATAGAACCCTTTGTTAATAGTATTAGATCCAATAAGAACAGTTATAGTATCAAAATAAAAGAAGATTCTGAACTAAAGATTCAACTCTTTGCTGATGATATTTTACTAACAATAGGAAATATAGAAAATTCATTAGATCATATTGCATGAGTCAGCTTGAAGAAATTTTGAACTTAAGATTTAATCAGACTAAAGCAATTACATTATTAATTAATAAAAAAAATTCATAGAAAAAATATTCTAACTTCAGTTGGAATAGCAATCAAAGGAAATACCTTGGTATCACCATCATGTCTAATTGTAAAGAAATGATAAAAACTTTCAACAGGTTGCTGATACAATTTTAATTTTAGTCACAAATTGGAACAAACTCTTCTTTACTGTGGAAGAATGATTAATTATTAAGATGACAATTCTCCCTAAAATATTGTTTGTCTTACAATCTTTAGTATTATCTCCACCAAAAAAATCGATGAAAAAGATAAATAATATTCTACTTAATTTGTTTGGCATCCTAATAAACCAAGAATTTCCTTTTATTGCACAGAAAAGGTTGGGATAATGGTGGAATAGGATTTTCTAATAATCAATTGTATGCTAATTCATCTTATGTTTCAAAATGGAAACAAACACATCAAGAAATATTATTATTAAATAAATATATCACAACCAGTCATAAACAAATATTACCTAATAGTTTTATATGGTTATTAAAAGATTTTTGCATAAATGGTATTACACCCTATTCTCACATTTCCTGTTTAAATAACATAATGTCCTCTTTCCAAAAGTTCACATATTCTAATCATTGTATTAAATACTTTCTAAGTTCTAAGTTTCCAATTGCATATTCAAATAACTGCTTAGAAACTCATAACTTCAATAAAATGTTAGTATTGAAACAAAAAAGCAATTTAATTTATTGGCATCAATTCTTAAATGGTACTGATATACATATTGTTGAAAATTTAAGGTCCCGCTACAATCAGGATTCTGAGAATTGGTCAATTTTACAAATATTTAGAGTCGTTATGAATGCAAAAGTAAATAAGATATTTAACCTACAGTAGATAAGAAGTTGCTCTTCACATTCCCCCGGATTCACAAATCCTCCGTGTAAGACTTAATAAGTCTTACTCGGAGGCAGCAGTTGAACGGTATGACGTCAGCGTGCCATGAATATTCATGAAGGCACACTGACTCAACCGTAAGTCTTACACGGACCGTGTAGGAAAGCAGGGGGCGTGGCACGCTGACTCAACCGTAAGTCTTACACGGACCGTGTAGGAAAGCAGGGGGCGTGTCTGACTGCCGAGCAGTCTAAATGTCCACGCCCCTGCAAGGGTTGGAAAAGTAAAATGAAAACAAACAAGAGAGAGAGTCCGCTCAAATGTCCTTGCACCCAACACCACACTCCCTGACATTGTAAACTCCCATCACAGTTATAAAAAGTAAAACAGTAATTTTATTTTTTTAAATTCCCGAAATAGCTGCCCGTATTTGCACGTGTGTGCGCCCATTGCTTAGTTGCAGTTAGCAATTCAGAAATGGAAGAGCATAAGAAAGAATGTTTATGCAAATCACGCCAAATAGCAATAGCGTAATGGTAGAGCGTTCGCACAAAGAGGAGGCATGCATGGTTCGAGTCCCACCACTCCCCTTCTTATTTATGTTTTAAATCAGTATATGAAATAATACCTGACATATATGATTAAAATATTAGTAAAAAGCAGTGAAATGGCTTATGTATCAGTGAAGAAAATATATATTTTTAAAGGATCCTGATATATAATTGCCCGCAGTTAAGCAGCACTTTACCCAGCGCAATAGAGTTGCCCAGAGTTAAACAGCGCTTTACCCAGCGCAATACAGTTGCCCATAGTTAAATAGCACTTTACCCAGTGCAATAGAGTTGCCCATAGTTAAATAGCGCTTTACCCAGTGCAATAGAGTTGCCCAGAGTTAAATAGCGCTTTAACCAGCGCAATCTGTTTGCGTGGATGTGAGCACCGTGCCAACCAGGGCACCGTAGGGCAATGTGGAGCAATGTGGAGCAAAGTTGCTTAAACACAGCCACAACCCCTAGCCTGTCTGGACAGTATTAAAATAAAATGAATGACAAGGTTCGAACCCAGGACTCTCTGCACCATAATCAAAGTACTGAACCACTAAGCCATGACAGCTTAGGAGAAGCAGCCACTGTTAACATACATATACTTAGAAATGGTAGATTAACCATTACTAAGCAGGTCTGCAGTCAGCTGAGAATTTTCAAAAATGGCCAATCACAAAAAAGTGCGGGAAATGCGGCATATATAAGTCCCATAGGTGGGAATACTCATCATAACTGATTGTAGCTCACATCTGCAGTTAGAATGTTTGGTGCTGGAGAGGGTACACACTTCTGAGCGCAATGCTGGGGCATCGAGGAGACGAAATAAATGGTGTGGCTCCTTGTCCACCATCATGAGTCAAGACTCCTACAAGGCCAGTTCCAAGGGATGGAGTACAAGGCAGAGGCTTGGAACCGGTTAGCTCATGACTTCACAAGTGCCACAGGTGTTCCTCGGACTGGTGAGCAGGTCCATCACCACCATGCAGACCTGAAGAGACAGAAGCAGGACCACCTGAACCAATGGATACAGGAGGCCCGTGGGATGCAAGATGCCCCACAACTGAGTAGGTAGCCATGGAATGCAGAATGTAAGAATTGATAACTGATTCTGTGTAATGGATAGGTATGTCTCAATATCCCTTCATTTACTTCACAGCTGCAGGTGACCGTGCTGCAAATCAGCAGGCCTTTGCAGATAGGCTGCTAAGGCTGTGCTACCAGGCAGGTTAGTGACTATTCTGCATGTATTGTTATATAAAATAGGGGAGAGAGCATGAAAGAAAGTGTTTTAGTCCAATAATACAGCCATAAATAGGTTCATAGATTAGTACTAAGCTAACTGCCCTTGCGAGCCATTTTAAGCCTAGCCAATTATCCCCTGTGATACTCAAACCCTGCACCTTGTGTTTGTAAGGCAAACACCTTAACCATTAGGCCACCCTCCCAACCTAAATGTTCTGAATAAGTCCTCTGCATGTACTGTCATATAAAAAAGTCAGAGAGCCAGAAAAAAAGAGTGTAGTAACCCATTAAGAAAGGTAAAATATGTCTGGAATAATATCTCTGCAGGTACTGTCATATAAAATAAGTGAGCGAGCCTGAAAAAGAGTGTTCTAACCTATTAATAAAGGTATAATATGCCTTGAATATGTCTTCCATATGCACTGTTATATCAAATAAAGGAGCGAGCTTGTGAAAAAAGTGTGTAATGTAATTAATAAAGGTATAAAACCTGGAGTGTGTCTGTGTCACTTACTTTGAAATGTTGTTGTACCCTTGCATTATACAAATAGTACTGTTTTAATAAGTGCTGGCAACCCAGAGTTGTGCAGTCCCAACTAAAGTGGGTGATGGAAGTGCTAGTAGCTGTGAAGCATATATACAGTCCTCAACAGTCAGTTACTGGCTGGCATGCAAAAGTAAATCTGGCACGCGAGTAGCATGTTAATTCGTTCCCCAAAAATGTGAGTGTGCTTCAAGAAATGCAGGGTTCTGTACAAATTGAAGTGAAAATGTCATGTGAAAACATCCAGATATGTAGATAAAGAAATATAAATGAAATCAAGAAATATGTAGCAGTAACATCTGCATCATGGACAGTTAGTATGTCAGATATAGGTCAGGTATATATTGAACTAGCCAAACCCATTACACAACCTAATGCATGTTGGCAAGTGTAATAATACATGTAGGGGATATACACCTGCAGCCAATAGGAATGTAGTGTAGACTAAAAGTACTTATAAGATGTTAATTAAGGTTTCTTTCTACACCCTACTGTATGTGCATAAACAATGCAATTCCACACCTCAATGGGTATGTCTAATCTCAAATATTTGTTGGGACATATGTCCTATTGTTCTATAAATATTTGCATTCACTTTGATGCATGTGCCCTGTTCAAACACCATCTGTGGGCGCATGGCTTGCGATTTACAAACATCCGTCCCCGTCAGTTGTGTTCACCCACCCCATCTGTCATACACCGCCCCTGTATGCGTCTTGTTTGTCTTGTCTGTTAACCTCCCCAACCTACCTCCCGAAACATACCTACTTCCACTACCTCAATTTCCACTCTCACCTGAAAAAAAAAAAAAGAAAAAGGGCAATCTGTACCCACAAAAAAATTACGCCCCATACGTAGCTGCCCATTTCGCACACATGTCCGCTGGACATGTAAACTGATAATTATAATTGGCAATACAACCAATTTTGCTGTCCTCACCCCTCTCCCAGGGGTGGGAGGTTTCAAATATCACTCCAAATTTATTGCATATGCACAGTTGTTGCTGGTAAAGAAATGGGCAGCTATGGACCTTCCCTACACCCGTCCTGCACATCCCCGAGCTTGTTTACCTACTGTCTGCCCCTCTTTGTGCCCCCTTTTTCACCACTTTCCTATCTCCCCTTTTCTTTTCTTTAAAAGAAATTAGCACGGGGGTTAGCGGGAGTAAGCACTTTTAAGCAGTAGTAAGTGGGTTTAAGCGAGTGTGCGCATGTGTGCGCTTAGCTAAGCGTCGCTAAGGATCACGCAAACCCGCTTACAACTGCTTAAAAGTGCCTTAGTCACTCTATGTCAGGGCCCTTGTTCTGCTCAGCAGCAAAACAAAAAACCTCTGCCAGTCTTGAACCCCAGACCATTGACACAATAGACTGCATGAATTACCACTAAGCTACAGCAGATATACAAATAACTAGGTGCTGAAATAAATATATAATGCATTACAATGAGGAAATGTAAATGGAAATTAGGAATGGCATAACACAAATCCTGTTCTGTTGGCCTTTACCAGCAGTTGTTGTGGAATTGCATGACATGACTGTGAAAAGAGAACCAGCCATTCTAGCAGGGAATAATGTTACAGTAGCACCTTACAAACACCACACAGTATCAGACCAGGATAAACACTGGCAAAGTTGAATAGGGCAGAGGCCAGACTCCCAAACTGTGACTGCTTTACAGGGATGTCCCTGATTTGTAAACAAATGTTAGCTGTGCCCCTCTGAATTACTCTGAAAAGTACTAACATTAGGCAGAAAAGTGGGGAATCACACTTAATGAATAATGTCAATAGGTGAGAGTAGACACCGCTTGCACGTCATAAAAGGTGTAGTAATACATATGCTCTGATTCCCAAGAAAGTCTCAAATGCAATATGTCTGGAATATATTGCAGGTGTATCTCACTTATATGTACCTTTCACTGAGGCCGTTCAAATATATACCTGAGAGTATCTGAGGCCTGGCAAAGGCAGAAACACACAGGCATATCAGCATTCCTGCTTTTACACACTCTGCAAATAGCTTTGGAAGGAGTTCCACAAGCATGCCCTTATGTAGGAGTACAACACAGAAATATCACAGGATGTAGCCATGTACTGCTAGCAACCAACTGTGACAATGCCATTGTGCCAGTGCTGAAAAGACTGGCGTGGTGCACAGACAAAGAATAATAGGCTAACCTCTAGCTACCATCTGGATATGTCCACAGGTGGGAGCTACGCAGACAGACTACTTGCTTTGATAGAGTAACAGGTACACAGCAACCCTGTATGTTCAGCAAGATAAACCTCACACAGTAATAAAAAATGCTCTTTGCAGTTCTGCACCCCTACCCAAAGGTACAACATACCTGTGTATTCAGGCAAAAACAAGGGTGTAGATAGGAATACTCAGTACTGAAATATGTCCAGTTGTGTTGAGCAGCCTGTGCTAATGTCAACACAAACAAACCACAAACTGTTCAGAAGTGAGTAACTTAATAATTACAGTATAGCAGTACACAAACAGTGCATGTGCCACAGGAATACATTGCAATAACCACATTTGTATGGTAGTTAATTGTCTAATTCAGAAATAAAGTACATACTCCCATGTATCCTGTGCTAGCATTTGGTGGGGTGACTACATGTCTACACTGAGAAGTGTGTACTGGAAGCAGCAACATTCAGGTTGGAGTACAACATGCATATCACTGGCCACAACCCTAGCTTCAAATAAGAGACATATACCAACCTTCTGACTGACACAACAGTGTCCAGAGCAAACAAGCATGGGCCCCATCTTGGAAAGCTGAAAGGGCTATGCCTACCTAACCTAGCATTTTATAGCAGTAGGCTGCAATCACAGTGAGTACTGCAATCACCACACAGCAGGCTGCATGCAATTACTGAATGGTGGGCAGCAATTGGTGCAGAGGCTGTCACATGCACATGTGCAAATACCTAGAAAAGCAGGCTGTACCTGCTGTCCACACATGCAATAATATCATTGCAGGAACAGGGAGATAGAGAGCAAGAGCGAGAGAGAAACAGAGACACAGACAGAGACACAGAGAAAAGAGACAGAAACAGAGACAGAGACAGAGACAGAAACAGAAACAGATAAAGAAATCCCAAAACAAACAACCAAAATAAAAAAAAAAACAAAAAGAAAGCAAAAAAACAAAAAAAAAAAAACAACAAAACAGTAACAACAGATGGAGCAGGGAAAACAAAGGTAAGGTATGTAACCCATATGTATGTGCCGGCATGTAGGAGATGTTCCTGAAGAGTACTCTACACACTGCAAATCATCCATATGTGGCAGCAGTATGTATCTATCTGTATCTGCACATGTGCATAGGGCAAGGGACATACTGCAACTGTTAGTGAAGGGTGGACACATATATGTCGTTGAAGGTTGTTATGTGCATATATCTATGTAGGTCATAGTGTGAGGCATAAAAAACAGCATGCAGTGCTGATATATGTCATGTGGTGGTTAAATGCTGTGGGACTGATTTGTCAGATCTGCTGTGTTACAGCCAGTGAGGCCTGCTAAAGCTACATGGGCTGAGGACACCAAAATGCATTCTGCACAACACTGTGCAATATAATCACATAACTGTACATCCCACAACTATCTCATAAGTGATATCCCCACCATGAAAGGTGGACTGTACATGTGCCTATATGTACATCCATATGTACAGCAATGGATGTGTACATGTATGTGTATGGATATGTATATATATATATATATATATATATATGTATATAGATATAGATATACGGGTCTACTTTCATACACCGAACGTACGAATCACCGACACACACATCCCCGACCCCAAACAACCGACAACACACCACACCGACACCGCAACATACCGAACAACAAAACACCGACACAAAATACGCCAAATACACAAGCACACAACAACACATCCACTAACCTAAACCTAAACCCTAACCCTAACGTCCGACACTATCGCACACTTCACCTACCTGCACCCTAACCCTAACTCACTTACCCACCCCTAACCCAAGCACCGACACCATCGCACACTTCACCTACCTGCACCCTAACCCTAACTCACTTACCCACCCCTAACCCAAGCACCGACACCATCGCACACTTCACCTACCTGCACCCTAACCCTAACTCACTTCACCCGTCCCAAAACTACAGTCCCTCACTATCACACACTTTCCTAACCCGAACCCTACCTCCGACACAAACACACACTCACCTGTCCCACATCCTAACCCGACATCCCACAATTTCGCACACTTACCTGACCGCTCCTAACTCCGTAACTGTCGCACACTCCTCATGTCACGATCGCACATTTCCCTTGTCGGTCTTTCCGCTGTCGGCGAATCTCCCGTTCGGTAAACCTACCTGTCGGTCATTTAGTCTCCTCTTCCCGCGTGTCGGCGAATCGTCGTTTCGGTCTCCCGAAGTAGACCCAGATATACACACATATATATATATATAGAGAGAGAGACACGGGGTCATATGTACTGCAACAGGTGTGTGGTGACCAAGGCATGGACTGTAGACAAGTGCCGATACTGCAGTGCCATTCCTCCTTTCCAAAACACTGTACCCATTAACTACCACATAGGTAGAAATCTACATAACACTGAAGGTGTGATAAGGGAACATGGGACACAGGTGGACAGTAGCCTCCCCTTTGATAAAGACAGTGCCACACTAGACTTGTAATCTGTCTATGTGGTATGTGTCATGACAACAAGTGTGTCATGTAGGGATATATGTCAGTGTTCCCCTCTACTCATCACAATGTCCTGCATGGTATGTACCTCACATGATAACTACAGCAAGTGGAAAGGCCACAGACATACCTCACAAAGGGTAATACTGGCCTCAAACAGATGCCCTATGCAGATTGACTCACAAAACCACAGCTAGACTATATTGCATACCGCCCACACAGAGGTGACCTCTGCTGGTCATACAGAGGTATGTCAGACCCATAGCTGTGTGACAACCACCATGGCAACATATCACAATCCCTCCAGCCTACATGCTCTAGGGATCTAAACCTCATCAGCTCACTAAACAGCACATGCTGGAGGGATAGGTTCCTATCTCAGAGATATGCCATACTCTGGAATAGACCACATAGCAATAGCAAACTAGGCTCCTCATTAGCAGTTGTCATAAATACCCCTGATGATTGTTTGGGAGACTGGTAATACACCCCAGGAATCCCCTCTGTGGTTCTGGTTGACAGGGGCAAGTGAAATCAAAGTACATGTGTGGCAAAGGCCAGGGTAGCATATGGCTAGGCTGCTGTAGGCCCTAGGGCCAATAGCATCTCACCTACCTATGACACTATGCACTCACACATGTACTCAATGCAATACCTGCTATGTGAGGTTGAATAAGTGTAACGCTGAATGTGTGCAAGGTCTGTAAAGGTGTGATAGCATAGTGTGAAGTTGTATCTGACATGGTAGTGTCTATCCTAGCTGTGAGGCCAGCAAAAGATGCGTATGTTATTGTTAGGCAGACATAGTACTATGGCATATGATGTGACGTAGTTCCTTGTTGACGACTGTGGTGTCCCATTGTAGGCTAAAGCAATACATGTATGCTTAGTGAGTGGTACTGCTGGTGAATCCAACTCCCATATGAACAATAGTACTACCTGAAGCTGTAGGCCTAAACAGCACAGTATGGTGTGTGTTCACATTGCTTGGAAACACTGTCTTGTGTGTTTCCTGTAGTCTGCACAGAGGACATAACTCAGGCATAAGGGTTTGTAAGTAGTGGCACATAGTACTGTATGGTACACAGGTAAAGCTGTGTTGGCCTGTACCATGGCCACAATCATATGTGTGTTACAGGGTATACGTGTGTATCTAGCAACATATATACTCTGTTACAGCAGTATGCCACCTATATTAACAACTGTGCACATATGTTAGGCAGGGCTATGGCATCAACGACTAGGGTGGTTTACTGGTACTACTGTAACTGTACTTTACATTCATTGCAATGGATGACATCTTTGTTCGTGCATTAGCGTGATATATACCCCTGTGGCGAGGTTGTGCATTGTGTCACAAACAGTGTGCCGGGTACTGTTGTTTAGTGGTTTGATATATAGAGTGTGCCAGGCACTGTTAGTCAGTTGTGGCCAGAGAACCAGTATGTGGTATTGAATGTGTGTATCCTCTGACAGACAAACGGATGGTATATAGGGCAGTGAAGTGATATCTGTGGTTAAGGATGTAAAGTGTGCCACGGGACTCGCTCACACATATTGTTCATTTCTCTTTCAGCCTGATGGCCCACCAGCGTAACCCTTCTTACACAGCAGAGAAGGAAGAGGTGATCCAGCAAAGCCTGGTGCAGCTCTACACACTGTTGTTTTCCAGAAGCAGCCAGCACCAGCATGAGCGGACTGCACTGTGGCAAGATCTTGTTCGTCAGGTAAATGACATAGGCATGCATAACCAGACATATGAGCAGGTACGCCATCACTGCAGTGATTTAATTAGACATGTCCGGCGGCTTGCGTCTGATATCCATAGACAACAGCTTGCCACAGGTGGTGGGCTGGCCATTCATCCCCCCCTCACCAGAGTGGAGGAGCTGCTCCTAAGAGTGGTGGCTCCTGGACAACAACAACTCCCACAGACATGTGTCGTCATGGAGGCCGGAGCCACCCAGCATGTTCACATGGAGCGTGCAGGTAACATGCCCTATCTGTAGACTACAGTTACCTGTATTGTTAGATTATGTCTACGTGAGATGTGTACTGTGTGTTTAGCAGTTGTGCTGCCTAGTGTTGTGCAATACGGGTATTTGGAATATTATCTGTACACCTGTGTTGACTGTTGTTCTACTGTAGTTTAGCAAACCCACAGTAGCAATGCCACAGTTGTGGCCACTGAAGAACTCTCTCATATTCTTGTAGGTCCCTCTGGTGTGACAGCAGGGCAGACAATCCATGCTGGTGAGTGTGGTATAACTGCAATGTTGGTAATGAAATGTGCATGTCATAGGTGAGGTGTAGGCCATGTACACGTAACACACCTATGCATAATGCATGCCGTGCATGTTTGCTGTAAGACGTTGCACAGCTCAGTAATGTCAGTAGCTGCCTCAATGACATGCAATACACAGAGCATCAGACACAGTTGTGGCAACACCGTACTGCACATTGGATAGGCATAGTTGCTATAGCTGTACACAACATAACACGTTTATCGTACGCAGTACACCTCACCATGCTACATATGGCATTACCACACACCTGCTGTAAGGTCACACTTCAGTATCTCACATGTCATCCACACACACACATGATAAACCTCAGGGGTAGAGGCCTATCATGGGGCTGTGCAACACTCTTCAACACATAACACAGTCATGTTAGGTAATGCTCCTTATTGGGCACCCACACACCCATGTACAAAGTGGCTGTGTAATTGTGAATGTAGCCACAGCACTGCAGTTCAGGTACAGCATGCTAGACGGTGGTCTGTCACACATTAGTAGACGTGAGTGACCACATGATGCATGATGATGATGGCTCATGGCACTACACCCCATCCAGTTACAGTGACCACAGTACTACACATAGCAGTCATTGCTTTGCACCTCAATGTTGTGTGTGTGCAAACATATGCACCTATACACAATATGCATAGCATGTTGTGTGTGTGCTTACATATGCCAGTATACGCAATATGCATAGCAGTCGCCATTTGTACAAAGTGGCACATATATGTCCTGGAATGCTATTGGGTGTATAGGTCACATGACACACATTGGGTATGTGTGGTGTTTAATGTTGCAGTCGTGTAGCATGCCATGTCATGGCTGGCACCGACATATCTGCAATATGTCCCACACTCACCATAACCACTGTACAATGGGCAAGTCGAGCATTTGGATTCCTTCACGTCTACATGCACCACTCATCCCATATGTGTACACAGCATGCATGTGCTACACCTGTGCCCAGTATTATCTGCTATGGACACAGACACTGTAATCAGACATGGAAATCTATGTGTCACACAGATGACACATGCAGCCATGGTATGTATACCTGTGAGTGATGGTGCACAGTACATTGCAGAGCTGATAATACTTGCACAGCAATGGTGTGTCCATGTACACATTGTATTCCAGGGTGTAGCCAATCACTGAACAACTACACAAATGCATCAAAGCCATGTATACTGTCATGAAATAGGGCCATCTACACTCGCACTGCATGGTCTTGAGCAACACATATTCTGCATGCTGACACATGTGAGGTGACTGTTTGCCTTGTGATACTGTCACCCACCTTCACCCACTATTGAGTATGTGTTGGATTACTGGTGTGTGTGTGTATCTGCTGTAGTGAGGAGTGTATTTGTGTGCATGTGTTCATGTGTGCATGTGTGCATGTGTGCATGTGTTCATGTGTTCATGTGTTCATGTGTTCATGTGTGCATGTTTGCATGTGTGTATGTGTTCATGTGTTCATGTGTGCATGTGTTCATGCGTGCATGTGTGCATGTGTGCTAACATCATGTACAGATTGTAAAGTGTGTTTCCTGTCTTCCTCTCACAGGTGCTGAGTTTGGGGTGGCTGAATGCAGCAGGGAATCTGAAGTCACTGCCACAAATAGTGGAGATGATGAGACATGTATTGTGGCACAGGCAGGTTTGACATGGTCTGTCGTTGGTCCGCCAATCGACAGTACACAGCGTTCAACCCCATCTATGCGCACACTCATACTGCCAATACATCCCTCATCACCAATGGCCTTAGCCGAGGGACAGCATACAGTTGGCATTGACCAGGATACTGTGGTACCCATGGCACTTGCATCCCCTCACAGCAGCCATACTCGGATTCCTGGAACAGTACCACATAGGCGGATGTCCAGCGGTTCTCGGGGGAGCACCACTGGTCATATTGCCCCTGGCAGACATGCCCTCACAGGTCTTACAAGCACGAGTATGTTCCGGGCTGTAATACAGGCACAGGCACGTATAGAACGGTACACCAGACAGGGACTAAGGGTCGCAGAGGGCCCATTACACTGCTATCAATGACAGCATCCGTGACCTTGCCGGTGCCATCCGGAATTACACCGAGGTCATTGATAGACGTTGGGGGGAGACATTAGATGCCCTCCACAATGTGTTTTCCATAAGCCAGGACCATGCAGGACAGGTGAGACATTGACGCGGACGCATGCCAGCAACATCAACAGTTGGCAGTCGTCACGGATGGCCCACAGATCACAGCCGCTCCCATAGTGGCAGTACCAGTCCCAGCAATGCTGGGGCTGGCCTGTCAATTGACCATCCTAGTAGACCACGTGCACGTGGCTCTGGCCAGTCCCAGCAGGGACATGGGTCCACTCGACATACCTCTGCCTCTGATGATAGTACCCAGTCAGGGTTGGTACCCGATACTGTCCATAGCACCCCTGTCAGGCACAGGTACTGTGTCCGTGGCTGGAGACAGTGATCTGTACAGCCTGGCAGATACAGTCTGTGGCTGTCCCACAACCTCCCGTGTATGGCAGCCACATGGTGGAGCTGTGTGCATGCAGACACACATACACACACATTAACCAAACAACTAGGGCTCACACATACACACACACATTACATCAACATTGGCCCATGCTATACTGTTGTCCCTCACACACACACGCACACACAGACATGTTGATTGGATGGGTCAATGTCAGGCTCTGGCAAACCAACAGCACACCCTGTGCATATGATGACACCTGTGCCACCTCCTGTCATCTGTAACATTGATGCAGGAACAGGCTAACATGGTGATGATGCACAAGGTGACATTATAGCAGTGTAGCAATATTAGCAAGTTGTCAACAGGAAAGTGTAATGATATCCCTGTAGGTATATCTGAGCAGGCATTATGCATCAAAGCTCTTATTGTCAGTGTAGCATTGTTTTCACCAGTGTTAGGTCTGAGTATGTATCGTCTGGCCATGTGCCACTTGGCTGAAGTGTATAGTGTTGCCAGCATGTGTTAGTGAGTTGACAGTACGTGTGTGATGTGTGCAGTACAGATTAGCAGGTGTACATCTGTGAACATGGTGGGTGCACACTGTCTGCATGTATGTGCATAGTGGACACATGGGATGTGTGACATACCCTGTTTTACACATTGTTAACATCTCATAGTATCTCTCGATGGCCAGTATGCATTCTACTACAGATATGTACTAACATGGGTACACATGTGTATATGACATGGGTTGACACTATGCTGTGGGTGATACTGTTAACATCTGTCAATGTTTTGCATTCTGGTAGTATACACAACCTCAACAGCATGACTATAACCAATCATTAGATGACGTCCTGACAACTGACATACAGTTGAAGGGAACTCAGTAACAGTGGGATCCTTCCGGTACTATACTATAACAGTAACCAGTGGTATTGACCGCCACCCGTTCCTGGGACCACACCTGTTTGGCATATAGGCCTCTTAGGTACATGCAAATACACTAGGGATATGTCCATCCACATCTGGAAATGCATGCATTGGCCTACAATGCATTTTCTGGATGGGACACATATCCTACACAAGGGTATCATACAGACAGATACCTGTTGTCTGACACATGCTGTATTGCACTAAGCCGACTATGGCATAGTCATCCACATTTACTATACATACTATCCCGACAGTACCACATAGGTGGTAGCCCCCAACATGTATGTTGGTTACCAATGTATACCTACAGCCACGTGTTATGTCATCTGCCCTTGGTATCCACATATCCAGAGGTATTGTGGAGTCCCTTGGTGTATCACATAAGACATTAGGGGCCTGAATGCATATCCACAAGGCTGTTGTACACCTATAATGACTGTCCATTATTGCCAGTCGTTGTTGTGTATGAACATGTCTGACATATACCCCAGGCATGTACCCTCACTCACACTACTCTATAGTAACTGTCATGGGTGTGTGTGTGGCACAGATGATCTTGGCCACAGATCATTACAGTGGCCAGCCTTGTCACATACATACATATGTGACCTACGATCTGAGAAGCAGCGGCACAATCTGTCAAAGGAAACAAATGTATTCATGTAGTATGAAGGCTTCACACCTATGTACTAATTGAGGTCACATGTACATATATTTATTTGCCACACAGATACCTGATGTGTGCAATGCACATACTGTTTTAGTCCTGATATGTCATAGCATAGTAAAAGCAAAACCCACACCGCATTGACCAACAGTGTCTCACACGCAGACACTCAGCAATTGCAGGTTTCAAACCCCTACCTAACTATGTTATGATACTAGAGAGATACGCATTAACATGGCACACTATATGCTTTATTGGGTGATTTGTTTTCTCCTGCTATATTTTTAGGATACTGACATCATCAGACTTTCCAAAGAGGAATGTACATCTTGTAATGTGTTTTCCCAGTCTCCAAAAAGGGCACTCCTCTCAAAATAAATCACACACACACACCCACACACAGTCAGTAATTGCAGGATTCAATCCCCTACCTAACTATGTTATGATACTAGAAAGATACTTATTAACATGGCGCGCTATATGCTTTACTGGGTGTTTTGTTTCCTCCTGCTATATTTGTAGGATGCTGACATCATCAGACTTTCCAAAGAGGAATGTACCTCTTTTAATATGTTTTCCCAGTCTCCAAAAAGGGCACACCTCTCAAAGGAAATCGCACACACAGTCAGCAATTGCAGGATTCAAACCCCTACCTAACTATGTTATGATTCTAGAAAGATACACATTAACACAATGCACTATATGCCTTACTGGGTGGTTTCTTTTCTCCTGCTATATTTGTAGGATGCTGACATTATCAGACTGCACATGGTAATGTGTGTACACTTTGTTTTATGCAATCCCAGGAATGAGCCATGTGGGTCATCAGGTGTTAACAGCTTGAACAGGACCACATAATTCTTAGCTTGTGTTATCTATCTGTGGACAAATTGACATTCCTTCATATGTCAACACATATTTATGCACAGATTGTTGGTTTTGTAGATACGACATGTATCTGGGATGTTGATAAAGGGCTATTCAAAGTCTATGTGAGACATGTGTAGCTCCGTTCAGTGATGTATGTCCTGGGTGGCTGCCTTGCAAACAGTCTAGCATGTTTGGGAACCATGATCTGCATATGAACATACCACAGTTGGTAGGGTTGTGTGTTTGTCAGCTTCCAATAGCTCTGTTTATGACTTCAACCATGATGAACTCCATGGCCTTGCAAATCAGACTTCATAGGCTTACTGGACTATACTTCCCATGGTGTGTTGTGCACCAATACTTGAGTAGAGAGCCATATGTTGCTGTAACACATTCAACAGTTCCAGATCCTGTGGAGAGGGTGAGGCTCAACAGACTGTTCAGGTGCAGGGTCTGTTTGTTCTGTAGTTCATTCATGACACATATAGGGAAACAATGTAATCCAATTGCTGCCATGCTTTCGGCTTTGGGGGGGGGGGCTATTCACCCATTCTACATGTGATATCTCCAGGTATGATGATAGGGACTTTCGTCAGTGGGAGGTAAGTATGTATATATGGGCCTGTCTGACAGGATGTCGGCATTGTCAGTCAGGTACAGTTGGCCCTGACTCAGGACATATATGAGTGTACGTTGCTATTTATGACATAGCTGAAGGAGGTGTCATGATTCCGTCTGGACTCCTTCGCAGCTACTCTTTACAAAACACAGACAAACCTGAGCACTAATCCCTGTTATACTCTTTTACACACTTAACACCCTACTGATCCTTTGTGATCAGTCTACAGAGTATGTCATCATAATATCCTGGCATGTCCAGGGGTTGGTTTCGTGTGTACTCTCCAGTCCAGCTGGTGAATATTGTGATTTTGACACAATGTCACAATTGCCTCATGTACACAGACAACCCTCTCCTCCTCCCAACAAACTCAGATATATGTGAGAGATGCAACTATATAGACATACAGGAGGGAGGCTGAGCTCTCTCGACCCATGACTGGCACAGTCTATCAGGTGGTGAAGGTAACCACACACACCACATATCAGTCTCACATAAACCTATAGCGACAGCAATCAAACCACATTATCACACATAAACATACTCGGAGGCTCTAAATAAACTCTGTCTAAGCAGCAGAGACCTCCAAAGTAGACACACAAACAACTGCTACCCCACTACAATACCCACATATCACATAGTTCACAATGTCAGTGTGCCACACACTCAGTGCCCTTCGGGCTAAGCAACACACCTAATACACTTGTAATAGGTGACACTTATTGTCAGACACACTGACGTCCCACTCACCAGGCCGAACAAGGGGATGGTCACTTTGAGCTGTCTGTCGGGTGCCAGGATCCGCCACATAACACATACACTCAGGTCACTCCACAGCAAGTACAGAAATGGCTCCATCATTGTCCATGCTGGTGCATAAAACCTCAGATGTTCCTCCCTGGACCACATGACATGATACATAGAGGAACTCTCTGATCATGTAGGCCAGGCCAGTATGACCCTGGCCTTGTGTAGCATCTTACACTCACCAAGTATGATGTCACAGTATACAGACAAGCTTATCACGTTTAATAGTTGGCTAACATATTGGTGTCATTCAAAGGGGATCCAGTGTCTATCAGCCTGGGGTGACATGCTCGACATGCCACGTAGCTTCGCTATGGACAGCTTGCACTTGTCACCCATGGACTTTCGAATACTGGCTAAGGCTCTTGCTACCACCATAGTGCCTTTTTTAAGCAGGGCTCAAAAGACAAACCCACCTCCATAGACATTACAGAGTAAATGAAACTAAGAGTAATGCTGCTCAACACCAGATGTGTTACCCTCAAATTGCGCCCACTCAGGACTCTCCTCAGTATGGAAAATAGCGAGATCTGTGCACTAACAGATGCCTGGTTCAAGCTCACAAATGCACACCAGCACTACCAGGTTATACTTCATACCATGCTTTCTGACCACAAGACTCGGAACGGACAACACAAATAGGGGGAGTATCCGTATACATCACAGATACACACACCTCCGGGTTAGTAGCACTGCACAAAGCATTGCAGATCATATATATGCAACTAACATTGTGCAAAACTGCCTTTCAGTTTGTTGCCTGCTACAGACCACCCTCCCAAACTCAGGAACCACACTCGGCTTTCCTGGGAACAATGGAGAATATGAATGTCTCCCCAAACACCATTATATTGGGTGACTTCAAATACCCAAACATTGACTGGGGATACTACTCAAGCCCCAACACCCTTGCCCAACAGTTGCTACTATTTGTAAACTCATATGCTATGGCACAACTGGTCACCACACCCACAAGAGGGGAAAACATATTGGACCTAATCATCACCAACATGGGGACTCTGTGTTCCACACCAGCGATATACCCCTCATTGGTAAGGTCAGAACATACATTTATCTCACTGGACATCCATATCCCGTCCCCACACCCATCCTGGGTAATCTTGGTGAACTTCTCATAAGCAAACGTCTCACTTCTCCAAAGCAAGGTGGTATCCTTCAGAGACCCTGGGACAGTGGTAAATATGGCTCAGACTGCTGAATCCTTTACATACACATTCTATGGACACCTAGTGAACTGCATGGATCGTGCTATCCCAAATAACAACAAGACTCACTCTTCCAATGGCAGGGGACCTGTTTGGTAGACCCCAGCCATTAATAAGCTATACAACAAAAGGAGGAAGCTACTACATGATAGAGCACAATCCCAGACAGGGAAGGCATCTATGATCTGTACTAGCAGACAGCTATGATCACTCATGAATTTATCTAAGGCCCGCTTCTAATGGACAATTGCACCAGACACATGGGACAATCACAAGGGCTTCTTCAGTTATGTCAGGAACCTGGGTGGACACTCACTGATATGCTGTGAGTTACTGCATACTGACTAAACATACCCTGAACCCATTGACATTGCCAACATCCTGGCAAACAGGTTCAGTGCAGATTTCTCCCCCCCATCCCACCTAAGGAGCAACTATCCATCCCAACAGAGTGTAACCTCCCTGACATCACAAATTAACAGGTAAGTGCTGCCCTCTCCAAAGCGGACAACACAGCATCAATGGGACCAGACGGTGTCCCAGCCTGCATCTTACACGAGCTTCATGACAGACGTAACCCTCACATTAAGTCACTGTTCAGTATCAGAGTTACTACAGGATATGTACCCAAGGAATGGCGTACAGCGACAGTGGTCCCGCTCCACAGAGTTGGTGCCACAACAGACCACAGACAATATCACCCTATAAGCCTAACTAGCCTGTTCTGCAAAGCTATGGAGACTCATACACATAGACATCAGGAACCTACAACACTGTGTCCTACACATTTCAGCGTTGTTGTGGGCAGATCTTGCCTCTTGAACCTGTTTGTATTCTTTAAATGGTTACCAGGTCCATTGACGTAGGGACGGTTATTTCAGCGTTGTTGTGGGCAGATCTTGCCTCTTGAACCTGTTTGTATTCTTTAAACGGTTACCAGGTCCATTGACGTAGGGACGGTTGTCCACACAGCCTACCTGGACCTTGCAAGACCCTTCAACACAATACCCCACTCGGCCATTATGCATAGGCTCACCAGCGTCGATATTGACACATATCTCACACGATGGATTGCTACCTGGATCAGGGATAGCACCCACATGGTCAGTATTGAAGGTGCCATGTCTGACTATACACCAGTTACATGTGGCATCCCACAAGGCTCAGTCCTGGGACCTCTCTTGTTCAGTATATATTTGTCTGACGTACAGGCTAACACAGGAGGAATATGGCTGACCATGTTCGCAGATGACTGTAAACTGGGTGCCATAATCAACTCTCCAGCTGGCACATGCATACTCAAACAGAGTCTCACAGAGATGGATGACTGGTGCCTGAACCATGGCCTACAGCTAAATGCCATTAGTTGCATAGTCATCCCCTTTGGGAATAACAACATGCCCACACATTACCACATAGGTAGTAATCCATTACATACGGTAGGAGTTGTTAGGGGTTTGGGGACACGACTTGTTCGTACTGTTGCCTTTGACAATTATGTTGCCAAAGTGGTTAGACAGACCTTCTGTATAGCCCACCTTATCCCATATGGTTTCACATCTCGATCAAGTGATGTCTTTGTGCCCCTATACTCATCACAACCATGCTTGGTTACAATGCCACATTTAGGATGTACATTACCCGACACCTGCAGCAACTGTAATGGCCACAAAAGTTCCTAAACAAGCAGATCTAGGGACTCACACGGATGTCCTGCACAGTTTGGATACAGCAACTCCAGCTCTACTCAGTCGCTTACCGCCTACTCGGATATGATGTGTGCCTGTTGTTTACGGAAATACCCAACCCAGAATTACTGAACATGCTCCACCTTAGGATATCCGACTCCCTTGGAGCTACACACTCCAGGGACATACACCTCAGCACAGATGTTAATAAGACATGCTGGAGGGACAGATTCTTATCCCAGAGGCTCCACTCACTCCGGATTGTAATCCTGGTTTTGCATAGGCAGAGACACCTACTAACCACCTACAGGAGACATCTTGACAACTGGATGGGTGATCGTATGTTTACCCCTGGGATATCTTCTGGGTCCCTGCTAGACAGAGGCACACTAGACTAAATGTACATGGGCTATCTTGTGTGACCTACTATTCATAGGCACAGTGTAGTAATCTGACAGGATTGCGAAAGCCAAACACACTCTGGCTAGGCTTGTACATGCCCTAGTGCGGATAGCCTAGTATCGACCTCTGAACCTATGATAATGTTCGGGATGCACAATGTTTATTGCTGATACTGTTTGCAGGTTTTTATCGTCTTTGCTTTCCCAGTTTCTATGAACAACTTAGGTATCTGCAGAACATATTTGATTATGACAGGGTTCCACTATATTATATATATGTGTCTGTTGTCATATAACTGTGTGCACAGGGTGGATTTCTGGATAGTGAGAGGTTCCTGGGTTAACACATGAAACTGCCAGATATGTGTGGCCCACTGCTGTACTCAGAGATGGCCTAAGTGTGTGAGCATGCCCAGTTCAGGCTTTCCGTGTTTTGTTGCCTGACATTTGTCTCATTTATTCAAGTGTGTGAGCATGTTGCTGTCTGAGGTCCACTACATTTGTTGATGTGTGTGAACATGACCAGTATTAACACTTATACTGTGTGTGTTGAAAGTCAGGTTCTATTCTTACTGCAGGACTCACCTTTGTGTCATAACTTGACAGGGATTATGCTGTGCCTGCAAGGTTTCCATGAGATACTTTGCATAGACTTATCAACATTTCTTTATAAAGGCTGACCCCTGCAATACTGTCATAGTTTAGTGGTTCAATACTGTGACTATAGTGCACAGTATCCTGTTTTCGAGGCCCATCACTGCTTTATATTTTCATACTGAGCAGACAAGACTGCTTAAGGGCCAGTAGAGAAAATATGAGCATGTTGGCTTTTGTTCAGCTATGCCCTACCTAGACCAAGCTTGTCCGACATTGCTCAATATTAACCAACATTGCTGGACGTTGCCCAGTATTACTCAGCATTGACCACAGTTGTGCTAGTTGGTGTGTGCGATTTTGTTTACATATACTACATGGTGGTAAATGCTGTTTAGCACTGCTTTATATTGCTTAACACATGGCAATCATGCCTCAGGTGGTGCTGCAAGGCTGCCTATGTCGGATGCACATACTACACTCCCTATACATGTTTGAAAGCAGGTAGTGTCAACTTAGGCATCCCTTTTACTATATGTGCGAGTCAGAGAGAGGTATCATTTCCAGAGTTCCTACTAAGCCAGTGTATGTGCTATGTGTTGCCTCTTTGCCAAGGCCAAAGCATACAGGGTATGCCTCCTTCTGCCTACTGGGGCAGGCTCAGGTTGTTCCTCCTCCGAGTCATGCTCTGCCTGTGATGGCCTTGGCAATGGTGGGGGCTGTTTGGCCCAGGCCTATGCTGGTCCTGTTGCAGCTGTTTTCACAGGATCATATTATGTAGCATAGCACATACCATGACAATTTGGGTACATGTAGTTGGTGAGAACTGCAAGGCTCCACCAGATGTGTCCAGGCAACATAACTGTGACTTGAGCAGCCCAAACACACGCTCGATTACATTTTGTGTTTGTGCGTGTGCCTCATTATGGCATTCCTGTTCAGGTGTGTGTGCGTTTCTGATGGGTGTCATCAGCCACGGCTCCAGTGCATAGCCAGCATCCCCCACTAGGTGACCATGTAGGATGTCCCCATTGGCAAATGTCTGGTACAGCTGCATCAGATGCCAGATATGGGAATCATGGTAGCTTCCAGGGCAGCCAGCACACACATTCAGTATTATGCCCTGGGCATCACACACAACCTGGCAGTTGATGGAGGGAAAGCCCTTGCGGTTGAAGTAGACCCTACCCCGTTCACTGGCTGGTGCTTTGATGCATATGTGCGGGCAGTCTATTGCACCCACTACCTCAGGGTATTCCGCTATTTGCTGGAAGAGATGCATATTGCTGGCCAATACCTCACAGGAATTGGGGAAATATACATGATCACCGACATGTGCTGACATGGCATCCAGGAACTGGTGCAGTACCCTGGATGCTGATTCCTGTGATATCCCCATCATATCACCAGTTGGTCTCTGGAAGGTACCTGTTGCTAATATTCTTAGGCCAACACATACCTTGGTTTCCACTGGGATGGGTTCCCCTCTGTTGGTTCTGTGTGTGAGGCGTGGCCTGCACAGCTCAACAATTTGCTGCAAGAGGTCTCTGTCCACTCTATAGCGCTCCATTATCTCCAGCTCATGTAGCCCCTGGTAGGTTACCCAGGGCCTGTACACTCTTCTCCATCTCCTCACTGTGAGTTGTCCAGCAGCATTCGCATTGTCACCACCCTCAGCATGTTGCATATGTCGCCTTATAACAGCAATGGCAGTCCCTAGCATTTCTTTGTCTCAGTAAAGTTTTTTCAGTTTTCACTTCTATTAGCTTACTGCAGTGTTGCAGTGTCTCTTGAGAGAAACATAATGGACTGTTGTTTGCAGAGTTTTAAGTGCTGGGCTGGGCTGGGCTAGTGTACTGCCTGTGTAATTGCCTGATTCTGATTGTTTTCACCTGCTAGCTCTGCTAGTACTCCCTGGTAGCTTCCTACTATTTGTTGTGCTTCCTTTTTCCTTTCTGTTTCCTCAGGGGGGCAGCACTGCGCACACAAGTGCAAACACTCGCACACCAGCTCACACGTGCGCACACATGCTTACATGGACTAAAACTTGCTTATTCTTGTTAAAACACACGCACACCAGTGCAAACGTGCTTACAACTCTTTAAACAGCCTTATACATGCTTACTCCGGCTTAAACATGCGCACTCACGCTTACACGCGTGCACACTGTCTTACTCGGGTTTACAGGCGCACACACCCGCACATACCCACTCAGCAAGAAACTTTAGTGTTATCCACGGCATACACCTTCAATTTCTTGCCTTTACCTAGCCTACCTGTTGACACACCTCTTTCAATGATGTGTAAATGGCAGCTGACGCATGCCACTCTGCTCCAATGAGCTTCACTTCTTTGATACATACCCCCCTTGTGATGTCACCTATCTTCTACTCTGTTACTCCCCTTATCCTACTCCTACACGTCACTGACTGTGCTCATTTGCTATGTAAACTTGCGATTCACTATCCTAACCCTTATTTACATAAGATTGCCTACTAATGCTTGGTTACATCTCTTAGACTGAGCTTCCCCCCTTAGCAACCACTACTCGGTGGCCATGTTGTCTTCAGCCTGCCATTCACTTGCATTGTAAATTCATATTAGCATTAAAATCCACATTTGTGGATCTTCATTATTGATTTTCTGTTTTTTAGAGTGCTGCGCGTTTGTGCGGCGCTGCGCTACGCTTAAACCCCGGAGATCGGGATGAAAAAAAAGTTATTTTTTTTTATTTTGCATCACTTAACGTTGCCAATAGCCATATTTTTGGACATCGGCATGCTTACTCATGTAAATGCGTCGTTTTTTTGGAGCTGTCATGGCTCCGTTTTGCTATTTGCAGAACCGTACTCAGTTGTCAACTGAGTACATTTCTGCAAATAACACTACTCCTACTCGGACAGGTTTGGGTTTCCTGGATCGCAAACTTACCTCATTTCCATAGCTTTTGCCTGCAATTGAGGTAATTTGCATATCCAAGCCCTGTCCGTGTAAACTCGTTTAAGGAGCTCTGTTGCACGCCCCTACCGGCTGTTCCTGGATCGCTCGGTGGACATGTTGGCTGCATGGAGTCTTACTCTACTCTTAGACTCCGTGCAAGCCTTTGTGAATCCGGCCCATTATTGTAATTCTTAATAAATAATAATAATGCAATGAAAAATAAATCATATTTATCACAAATTTATTAGATTTTACATATTTAGACAATTCCTATTGGAAATACTCCTCAAAAATTAATAATGAAGATTTCTCTGAAGAATACAAGAAATTGATATTAACATCTACAAATAAAACTACTTCATTATAATAGAACATTTTCACTTGGAAATGTTTACAGAGAGATTTTGTTACTCCTAACAAAATTACAATTATGTATAAATCAAATGGAATTAAATGCTGGAGATGTGATTCTGAAATAATAGCTGATTGGATGTATACGGTATATGAATGTGAAGTTATCACCCCTTTTTGGAAAGAAATTACTGCCTTTATTCAAGCTCTATGGTCAGATAGATGTAATATTTCTAAATTTTTAGTTTTTGTTTAATGTTCTGATTTCTGAGGTAATTCCAAAAACCCAAGTGCCTCTTCTTTGATGTATTCTTGCTATAGCCAGAAAAGTAATTACTAAGAATTGGAAAAGTGAAGTCTAATGTTGAATTTATTAGTATGGCAAAAAATATTTCCAGTAGTAAATTGCATACTATAGAGGTGAGAACTTCTAATATTACACATTCATATAAATCTTGGCTTAAACTGAATTTTTATTGATGTATAACTTTGATGTATTGATCAGCTGTAGAAGTATGTAAATTATTTGCTTGTTTTATAACTGATTTATTGATTTACTGTTTTAAAACCAAATAAAAAAATTAAAAAAAGAAAATTACTTAACATTTTGAAATCTGCCACCCTTTCCCCAGACAACCTACCAGCTGAATACATCAAAATAGTTGCAGCTGATAATGTATACCATGTGTCAATCTTAATAAACTGGTATATCAAGGAAAGTTATGTTTCCACACTGTTGAAAAAAATCCTACATTCTTCCCCTGCATAAGGGTGGAAACTCCACTGAGCAGTCCAATTACAGACACATAGCCATTCGCTTTCCACTGTCTAAAATACTTAGGTTGATAGGTTCATAGGTAGGTACTAAGCTATTGGCCCTAGGGCCTATACAAGCCTAGCCAAAAAGGTACCCTGACTTTTTCCACCCAAGAAAATTATTTCCCTGTGCCCCTGTCAAGCTGAACCACAGAAGTGATCCCTGGGGTGAATTTCTTATTACCCATCCAATCATCAAGATTTTTCTTGAAGAGTGCTAATGAGGAGCTCTGTTTGACATAGATAGGTAGTCTGTTCCAGAGTATGGGAAGTCTTTAGGACAGGAATCTATCCCTCCAGTATGTTCTGTTTATTGTGGTGGCAAGGTTTAGGCCCCTAGAGCGTGTAGCTCAGAGGGATTGGGATTTCTTTAAGTGGAGCATGTCCAGCAGCTCTGGGTTTGACATAGCTTTGTATGTTAGGCATCTGAGTAGGCAATATGCGACAGAGTAAAGCTGGAGTTTTTTGAGTTGGTTTGCGTAGGGCATCTGTTTGAGGCCAGTAATCCTCTTTGTAAGGTATTTCTATATCCTTTCCAGTTGTTGTAGATGTCTTGTGAGGTAAATACCAAAAGGGGCGTTGTACTCTATAATGGGTCTAATGAGTGATGAGTTGAGGGGAACAATGACCTTTTTTTTCTGGAGAAACCTTTTGTGATAAGGTTTGCCATGTAGAAGGATTTCCTGACCACTGTGGCAATGTGATTATCAAAGGAGAGACTACTGTCCACCTGTGTCCCAAGGTCTCTTATCACACTTTCGGTGTTAAGTAGACTACCGCCTATGTGGTAGTTCATGGGTACAGAGTTTTTACCAAAGGGGATGACTGCACTTTTTGGCATTGAGCTTGAGACCATGGCTTTGACACCAGGCATCTGTCTCAGTGAGGCCCTTTTGTAGGATGTCCACATCATTAGGTGTTTTGATTATGGATCCTAGTTTGCAGTCATCTGCAAATTTAGTTAGCCAAAGACCTTCTGTGTTAGCCTGTACTTCAGAGAAGTAGATACCAAACAGGAGAGGACCCAGGACTGAAATCTTTGGTACTCCACTTGTCACTGGTCTGAAGTCTGATTTGTAGTCTGCTACTCTCACAGTGTGGGTTCTGTCAGTAAGCCAGTTGGCAACCCATCTTGTGACATAGGGATTTATACCTAGTTTAGTGAGGTTATCTATAATTCCAGAGTGGGGGATGGTGTTGAACACCTTGGCGAGATCTAGATAGGCTGTGTGAACCACCTTACCCTCATCTATGGCTTTGGTGACTGCTTCAAAAAAGTCTATCAGGTTTAGGAGACATGATCTGCCTTTTACAAACCCGAACTGTGTGGGGTCCAGAGTTTGGAGATCTCCAATGTCTTTGTTTATGAGTTCCATGATGATACGTTCCATGGCCTTGCAGACCAGGCTTGTCAGACTAATGGGGCAGTAGTTGCCGAGGTCTGTTGTGGCCCCCTTTGTGGAGTGGGATAACCATTGCGGTGTGCCATTCAATGAGCACAAAGCCAGAGTTGAGGCTATGATTGAACAGGGTACTTAGGTGGGGTGCCAGTTCATTCTGTAGTTCGTGTAGAAGGCAGCCTGGGATGTTGTCAGGTCCCATGGATGCTGTGTTCTTGGCTTTGGAGAGTGAGGTTTTTACCTGTGCAGCCGTGATTACAGGAACTTTGCATTCTTCCAATATAAAGATGGGCCCTTTAGGGGGTGAGAGGGGGGGTAAAGCTAGCACTGAACCTATCTGCCAGGATGTTGGCAATATCAGTTGGTTCTGTATATTTAGTGCCATTAAAGCAGATCTGAGTGTTGCCGTTGAGATTCTTGACATAGCTGTAGAATGCTTTGTGGTTGTTTTTAGACTTAGTGGCGATTTTGTTTTCATAACTAGCTTTGGAGGATTTTATGAGGGATCTCAGCTGCTTACTGAGGATGTCCAGGGAGTTCCTCCAATCGTGTGATTTTACTCTTTTTTGCAACAGTTTCTTTCTTCTGTTGTAGAGTTTGTTTAAGGCAGAATACCACCAGATTGGCTTCCTTTTTTTGGAGGATAGCATCTTGGTTCTGTTATGGATAGCACAATCCATGCACTCGTGTAAGTGCTTATAAAGTGCATTTGTGTAGGATTCAGCAGTCGTACCTCCATTGTCCATCTGCATGGGTGTCGTGAAGTATGCCACTTCTGTCTTAAGAAGAGTGAAGTTGGCTTTGGAGAAATTATTTATGGTTGTTTTCCTAATGGGGGGTGGGAGCGGGATGTGGATGTCTAGGGTGATTAGTTTATGGTCGGATCTAACCAATGAGGAGCTGACCTCTGGTGTGGAACACCGTTGCGCATGTTGGTGATGACCAGGTCTAGGATATTGCTGCCCCTGGTAGGGGTGTGGATAAGTTTATCCAAGGCACTGGAATTGATGAATTCCAGAAAACGTTGAGCAAAAGAGTTGGTACACGAGTAGTTTTCCCAGTTAATGGTGGGCTAGTTGAAATCGCCTATTATTAGGGTGTTGGGTTGTACCTTAATATTTTCCAGTGTATCAAGAAAAGCAGAGTGGTAATCCTGGAGCATGGTGAGGGGTCTGTACCAAGCTACAATTTGGATTTCGGTTTTGCCTAGAGTTAGTTGAACTTGGATAATCTCAGATGCATTATGCTGAGCAACTAGCTTGGAGGTGTGGATATCCTTATTGAATATGGACACACCTCCACCTTTAGTGTTTCGGTCCGGGTTTGGTGGCCAAAAGGTATGGTATGAATTATAGCCTGGTAATGCAGGGGTGCTCTCTGGAGCTTTGAACCAGGTCTCTGTCACTGCACAGATGTCGATGTTCTCCATTTTAAGGAATGCCTCGAGTGAGTGCATTTTGAGGTTTAGACTTCTAGCATTGAGTAGCATTACCCTCAGATTTTGCTTGCTTGTACCTGTTATTGTGGTGAATTTGTCATTTGAACCTTGCCTAAAAAAGGCACTATAAGGGTGGCAAGAGCCTTTGCCAGTATCCAGAATCCCTAGGACGACAGGTGCAGACCATCTCTGGCAAAGCAGCGTTGTCTGTCGATCATGTCATCCCAGGCAGACAGATACTGGATTCCCTTAGAATGACACCAGAAGCTTAGCCAATTGTTGAAGTCAATCATTTTGTCCTTGTACTATGGTATCATTCTGGGTGATGGCAGGATGCTACTCAGGGCTAGGGTCATACCTGCCTGGGCTACAAGATTGGAGAGCTCCTCCATGTCTCTTTTCATGTAGTCCAGGGAGGTACATCTCAGGTCATTCACACCAACATGGACAATGACAATCATATTTGTACTTGTTGTGGAGTGACCTGAGTGCGTGCTTTATGTGGCGGATCCTGGCACCCGACAGGCAGCTGACAGTAACTATCTCCTTGTTTAGCCTGGTGAGTGGAACATCAATGTGCCTGACTATAGAGTCACCTATGACTAGAGTGTTGGGTAAGTTATGCCTTATGGTCTGTAGTTGAGTGGCACACTGAGTATGTGGGCTATGTGTCATTTAGGTTCTGTTGGGGGGGTTGGAGGTTGCTTGCATTTCTGCTTTGGAGGTCTTGGTTGTTTGGGCAGATTTTTACTGAGAGCCTCTGTGAATGTAGGTGTGTGTTTTGTGCTTCGGTGTGTGTTTTGGTGGTGTAGCTTTTGAGGGACTAAGTGATGAGTGTGGTGCGGTGCAAGTGTTTACCTTCTCCTCTTGACTGTCTAATCCAGTCTTCGGTAAAGAGAGCTTTGCTTCCAGTTTGGCTATATAAGTGCATCTCTCACAGGTCGTAGTGTTGTGTGGTAGGAGGAGAGGGTTGGCTGTGTACATGAGGCAATTGCTGCATTGTCCCAAGATGCCCAGATTCATCAGATAGACAGGAGAAAACAGCGGGAGCTGACCTTTAGACATGCCTGGATAGGTGCTTATTTATTAAGTACTAAAAACTGTTTTCCTCTAGACAAGTGAGGAAAGTTGAGTACTGTAGTAATTTGTAGCTTATTTAGTGCTTACAACGAGTTCTGAACAAGCGCTGAGCTCAAAGAAACAGATTTGAGTGCTAAAACTAAAAAGCTGGCTAGTTGCAAGGGAAAATTTGAAGAGCAGACGTTATGGCATCAGGAATAGTTTAACCCTAGTTAAGTGGGGGGGGGGGCTCAGGAGCTTACAAATAGTCCTGGATACAGCAAATCTATGTCTGGACAAGACTTGTTACAGGAAAGGGGGGAAGCAAGCTTAGAATTTTTTTTTTTTTAGTAAAGTGGAAATGGAGAAAGCTGGAACAGAAGTTAATTCACGGTTAAGAATCTGAGTGGGTTGGACTTCACAAATGTTCTCTATTAGATTGAATGAACTAATGACACTAGACTGGGTGGAGTGTCACAGATCAAATATACAGTATGGGCGGGCAACTGCAAAGCCAACAAGTATAAGAACACCACAACACTAAGGAATGTGGGTGGGGAAACTATTACAGTTCCTAGCTGTAGCCACTAAATGAAAGTTTTAAAACAGATTAAGGAGCAAGCAGACTCTAGAAAATGCTTTTAACTGTAAACAGACTAGATTGGAACACAGAAACCTCAAAAAATCAAAAATGCAGAGATTGGATTAGAGCACAGAAACCTCAAAAAATCAAAAATGCGCAGAAATCTCAGATAGAGCACTCACAAACAGAAAACACAACTCAGTATGAAAAAGCAGTTTACAGTTAAATAATTCAGTAAACATGCAATTAGAGTAATGAATCAGTATCTAGCAATGTGAAATACAGTTAAAACACTTGAATAGTGTATACAATCCCAAGTTCGTATTTACATCACATTACTGAAAACTCACTACTGTCCCCTACACTGTATCATTTCTGTCCAAATCACAGCACTACTACTGCACTACTAAGCTTTGTTATATCAGTTAATCAAAGCAGGAGCAACAATAACATTGCTTCTTCCATATTACTTAATTTTTCCAAAGCCTTCATAATGATATCACACCAATATCACTATGCAAGTTGTCTTCTCTAGGCTTTGATAATCTCACTATCCAAGTTTAATAGTTACCTCTCAAACAGACAACAAGCTGAAAAGTGGCAAACCAACATCTCTTCCCATCTCCCAGTAACTGTGCTATTTCTGCAAGGTTCTATATTAGGTCCATTACTTTTTAATATATTCATTAATGACCTGCTTTTAGCAACTAATCATTCAACCATCATCCAGATAATTCCAGAATGTTCTACTCTGCCAATATTATTAAGTAACAAGAGTCCACTCATGAAGCTCTCTCACAGGTTAAGTGTGGGTAACTGATTCAGAGCTCCTTCAAACCCACCCACCTCAAAATCCAACTTATCATATTCATCCATAAGTAAGTAGTCAAGCAAAAAAAATTGTTCTCATCAAATAATACCAGCATCATACCTCTCAACCTCTTAGTGCACAAAATCTGGATAAAGCATAAAATATTGGGGGGAACAAAAGCTGAAAAAATAGGGACAGATTTTAAATATTGCACTTATAAACTTAGAATGTTGTTAGAATAATAGGATTTGTGTTAGCATGCATTTTCTAAAGGATACAAAGTCTGAAACTCAAAACTATGTTTTTATTTAGTGACTGCAATTTAGTGATTGATTTGCCAGCAAACCACATATTTTATGCAGAACAGACCAAAAATATAAGGCAAAAATCTACACATTCTGTGAAAATCTGTACAGTTGAGAGGTATGATGAAAATAGAAATGGTAACCCATGCTAAGCTACTGGAGGTTGCCATTGATGGATATCTACAATTCGACCACCATAAAAAACAGGCTGTAATGAAGACCCATCAAAAATTGGAAAATGGCTACAGAGACAAGACTACCTAACAGAGCAGGTTATGATAAGCATTATGTCATCCCTTCAAATCCCTACTCTCATTTACACAGCTCCCGTACTTGTCAGTTTATAATCCAAGCAACTCTCCTTACTTGACCAGTGCTATAATAAAATTGCAAAATTTGCTGCCAACCATCAGTATAGGGACACATCACCACCTCGCACTAAAGCAACAACTGGGGCTGAAATTAAGGCACTGTTTAATCGTCTCACAACTTGTCATGACACACAAGCTCAAATATGCCCCAGATAAATACCCAAGTCTAAACAATATTCCCCAACTCTGCAGTCTCAGAATATCACTATGATCTACAGACAAAGTACAACTTTTTCCTGTGCAACTTATAGAAAAGCTAATCAACCTTGGCATAAATAAAGGGCTGTGCAACTGGATCCTCAATTCCCTGACTAGAAGACCACAAATGACCTGTGCTGGTAGCAACACTTCAAGGAGTATTATTTATTTTATTTTATTTAGTTTACATTTGTTGACCGGGCTAGTCCAACTGGATATATGTACATTTTCAGTAGAGGCCCGGGGAGACAAGCTCCATTAAGCTAATAAAAATACAAGGATGATAGAAATTAACATCAAGTACTTGAGGACAAAGTTTAGAAAACAATTCACTACTACTAGAAACATATTTACACAGTAGAGCGTTTGACATTCATCATGTAGACAGCTAGCAAGTAATATCATAATGTAAGAGATAACTAAGAAAAAACATCAGGTTAAAACTAATTTTAAGGTTATATCAAAAATCTACACTCAAAGTAAAAAAGGTTGCTAATATATACATAGTGGAAACATGTGAACACAGTAGAATGCTTGTTATGCAGTTAATACTCAGAGGTAGATTCCCAGAAAGACTAGGCTAGAAACAGAAATAAGGAAGCTTACTAATCCCACTATATGAGATTTGGGAAGGAGGTATACAGAGAAGCAGCAATAGAGAGAGATGAGGACGTGGAGTGAAAGGAGAGTGTTAGTCTGGATTAGTACATGGGCATAGCCATTGTGTTTTAAGTTGTATTTTAAGTAGTAGTTTTAAGTATTACAATCAACATCAGAGTACCCCAGGGCTGTGTGCTGAGTCGTCTACTGTCCACAATCCTTACCGATGACTGCTCTGCAAAAGCTAACAACAACCATATCATCAAATTTGCAGATGACACCACAGTGGTGGGACACATAAATGGTGATGATGAGAGTGGGTATAGGAATGAGGTCAACTCCCTGATTGAATGGTGCAATAACAACACTTTAAACCTGAACATCAATAAAACAAAATAAATCATTATTGACTTCAGAAAAAGCTCTGCCATGTACCTGCCACTCAAGATCAATGGTGAAGAAGTGGAGAGAGTCCAGACTACTAAGTTCCTGGGGGTACACATATCAGAGGATCTTTCTTGGAGTACAAACACGGGCCAGCTAATTAAAAAAGCCCACCAGTGACTATACTTCCTAAGAAGGCTGAGAAAAGCAAAGCTCTCTATGAATGCTCTAAATACCATCTACAGAGGAGCCATCAAGAGCCTTATGACCAGCAACTGCACTGTGTGGTTCAGTAACAGCACAATGTCCAAAAGGAAGAAGCTGCAAAGAATAATAAGAACAGCAGAAAAGATTGTGGGCACTAGACTTCCTACCTTACAGGACCTCTTTGAAATGAGATGTAAAAAGAAGTCCCGCAAAATACTGAGACACTTCTCATCCAGCATATGGTTGGTTCACTAAACTTGCATCTGGCAGAAGGTAACGGAGTATCCACTGCAGGACCTCCAGATTCATGAACAGTTTTTATCCTACTGCAATAAGACTCATATGTTGTAAGTAATTGCTATGTTAAATTGTTAATCGCTATGTAATCCAATGTAACTACTGTCTGTTTATTTTACTGTGAAGCTTTTCTCCCCGGGCCTCCGCTGAAAATGGACCTACGTCCAGTCGGACACTCCCGGTCAACAAATTTAAATAAATAAATAAAATAAAATGCAAACATAAATATGGATGTATCAAAACTATAATAGATTGTTACACTCATTATTTTCCTTTTTTCATACAGTAATTCTATTTATTTATTTATTGCATACTAAAATTAATATATTCTTATTCAAGTGCAATTCACTTCCTTATGTGTGATATGACCCAATCTTACATCTGTGTATAGTGTACTTTTCTTTTCATGTGTTAGTCATCTAGTATTCAGTCGTGTCTAGTGTATATAAATAGTGTACTGCTGTGTATAATTATCCATGGCTCCAGAGCATATCTGGCATCACTTACATCACATAACTGTGAGACCATTATCTGTGGCCTATTGCAAGCTTGTACACTATCTGTATATGCTGGCCTCCCCTCTATACCTGCCTATGTGTCCATTGATATAGTTTGGATATGTGTCATATGTGTGAATCATGGAAATTGCCTGGTGGTGCATAGAAAGATTATAAATCACGCCCTGGATGTTACACAGAACCTCATAGTTGAGGAAGCGGAAGCTTTCCACTGATGTAGCTCACACCCTGTTGACTGTATGGGGCCTTGATGAAAATGTGTGTGAAATCAATGCCTCCCAGGAACTCATGAAAATGGACTATGCTGTAAAATGCTTGGAGTCCTTGGAAACCATGTATTCTTTTCCACATGCTGCAACATGATGTCAGGTAACTGGTGTAGGATAGATGGGGCTGATTCTTGTGTTATTCGAAATGTAATCCCAAGAAGATCATTGAACTATACCTGTAGCTAGGGTGGCTAATGCTGCACATACTTTAGAGCTACTGGGAAAGGAAATACACCTCCTTTTACTCCACTTGTAAGTGACACAATTTCATAAGCCCTCATATGGTGTTCATATGCACACAGAAGGAGAACGAGATGTGCTGATCAGCCTGATGCTGTTGGAAAGGTACTGATGGTTCCATCCGGGATAGTGTGGAAGGTCACAGCTCACAATGTTGTGGGCACTGGCTCTTTAAATAGTCACTAACACATGTTGTTCAGATATAGTTGCTGCCCCAAACATTGTCAATTGTATTTACAGCATAAATCCTTTTAGTTTAAAATAGGTCTGCACTGCAAACCATTGTGGATGTATTACTCAAACATATTTTATTTCATGTTTTGTATACCAGTGTGTCTTATTGGCAATGGGAACCTTATTTCCATGTAATATATGGCCATCTGTGTACACTGCATATCAGATTATTTCTACCCTTGGAAAGCAAAGGTACTTGTGTTTTTAAATTACTTCATCCCTGCATGTTTCCTCAACCTTCACTACTTTGTGTGACATTATGTTCTAACTATCCACTATATTGCTAAGCACTCTAAGCCTGTGTCTTGATTTGAATGTTCCATTTTTTTGCCATTCAATTCATAACAAATGTAAACTGCTGACATTTTTACAACTGACAAACTCAGTGCCTATTTTAATATCATTAGTGTGTTTGTAAGTCACAATTTTTCTCATTTTAAAATTAAGAGCAAAAAGTATTTTACTCATGCAGACTGACATGCAAACCTTTGAGATTATCTTGTAACTCTGTCAGTAATATTTGCTCATGGAAAGTGCTTTTATGGCTGAGTTGAAAATTTTAGTGGTAGTATCAAATTAAGATCAGAATGGCAATTAGAACAAAAAACAATATTTACTAAATATTCACTTTGAAGTAAAAATGTAGATATGAACTCTATTCAACATGATAAATAAAAGAACTTTCAAAAATATAAATATGTAATATTGTTGCAACTTTAGGCTGGAAAAATAAACACTTTTTATAGTGTGAATTAAAGTCATACTAAAATCCTGATTTGTTCATGAAACTTTAGGACAAAACTAGTCCTTACTCTTTCAAGCAGTACATTCTGTTGAGTGTTTTATGGGATATCATTTCAATATTATTCTATGAAAATGCGAGGCGGTGCAGCGGTAGCATTTTTGCCTCACAGCAAGAGGTTCTCCCGTTCGATTCTCGGCTTGGGTTGGGAGTGCTTTCTGTGTGGAGTCTGCATGCCCTCCCCGCGATCAAGTGGGCGTTTGAAAGACATGCGTTGAATGGGCGTGCCTTCGTTGAAGGTTGGGCATCGGGCTGGCAACTTGGCACCATAAAAACCAACTGCCAATCATTAGCAGACTGGAGTTCCGCTGTGGCGACCCCTAACCGGGAAAAGCCGAAAGAACAACAACATTATTCTATGAAAATGCACTGAAAATACATCAATTAATTTTAGAGACACTGCCATTTATACAGAGAGAACAAAAGTTGTCCAAAACAGTTTGTAGGCAGATTTCTGAAAATTGCCAAGGATATGCTGTAGGCTTTTAGGAGGGAGACGGAAAGACCATCATATGGAAGTCTTTTGCTCATTTTCTATTATGTATAGTTGGTTATGAAGGGGGAAACAAGGTTAAAGTTCAATTTCAAGAAGAATGCCAGGTTTGATAAAGCATGATGTACTTTGTCTAAACTTCATATATCTAGAAATTACCAGATTACTAGATTTTTCCATTACTGTAACTATGATGATAACTTACAAACTTGGCATAGCTATAAAGATTTATGGGATCCAGGTATTTTAACATGAATTCCTAATGCTCATTTCCAGAGTAGTAGTAAAAGTGTAAACAGTATTGAGAAGTTGAAGGTATATGCTATTGGAATAGCATTAAAATCACTGAATCATTTAATGACTTCTAGAGCTGTCAACCTTAAGCAAGAAGATTAACAAATGTTTTTCAGGCAATGAAAATCATCTGAAAATATAAAAAGTAAATGGGATGGTATTTGTCATTACATGTTTGAAGATGCTGTGTGCAACTGAGATCAGGATACAGGATTTCCTACAAATCTTCATCTAAGTATACCTGTTCATGATGACTCCCTCTACTAGATGTACAGCATGTATTGCCTTAGTGTTAGCCTTTAATAGGCATTTGAGATTGTCAGTAATGTTGACTTGCTTTTTTTTCTGATAAACTTTGTTTTTTTTTTTTTTTGTTATTGTGATTTCTTTTTGCCATCTTTGCAAAGCATGAATTATTCATCCAAAAATAATCAAAGATATTGTTTTATTGAAGTGTTTCTTCTATATTGGTTCCACAGTATATCTTTTTTTTTCACTTAATTTTGTCATGATATATTCACCTAAACAGACAGAAAGGAGTTTCCAATAAATGTAATCTCCTATCACTTATGGCCTTCTACTTTAGTAATTTCTTGGTACAATCAAAGAGGAGGACAGGTGCATTACATGTGATATGAAGGCAGGTGTTAGTGCTGAAGGGAGAAGGCAGAAAGAGAGAAAGAGAAGGATGAGATTACCAAATTCAAAAAAGCCTACATGGTCCATTTACACTGTGTGTGCATTGTGTGGTAGTGCACCATTTTGGATTCAGTGAGTGGCTCTACACCGTGGCATACAAATTACTGCATAATCAGCTGAATTGTATGCTAATCAATCAAGCCAGGATGGAGGAGTTATTCAACAAGCTATATAGCAATCGTGTAGACTCAGTGCTATTTTTTCCTGTTAACTCCAAAACCTATTGAAATAAAGCCACAGAAAGGAGTCCACACAGAAACAATGTTAGGGGCTGCTGTTGCTTTAATTCATGTGCATGTGCAACAGGCTGAAATCTATGCAGTTGCTGCTGCTAATAGTCTACGGCCAATAAGGAAAAGAGTTTTCAGACCACATTTAACTTATCACAACCTATATGATGTAGAAATTGTAGACGTAGGGGTGTAGTAAAACACTACAAGAACTCTGCAACCTCTGTCATCCTCAACTCAGAGCCAGGGCAAACCTAGGGGAAACCATCCCAGTGGAGACAAAGGTATGTGTAGTACTTAGAATCTTATTACAGGTATCTTTCAGAGACCAACAGAGGGCATGCTGGAGGTGTCACAGGCATCAGCATCCAGGATCCTCCATCAATTCTTGAATGCTATGGTCCAACATGCTAGTGACCACATACTTTCTCCACATACTCCTGAGGATAGGACCTGAAATATGCAAGAGTTCTACCATGTAGCACACTACTCTGAAGTACTTGGTGCTATAGATTGCACATGTGTATAAATTAAGGCATCACATAGGGAACAGGGAAGGCTCTACATTAATAGAAATGGCTTCCACTCTAGTAACTGCCAAGTTGTATGTAATGCCAAGGAAATCATCTTGAACATATGTGCTGGCAATCCTGGCAGTTACCACTACTCACATATCTGGCATACCTCCCAACTGTATCAGGTGTTCATTAGGGGGGATATCCCACAGGGTAATTTACTGGAGATACAGGTTATACACTGGAGCCATGGCTGATGACACCCATCAGAAATGCACACACACCTGCTGAAGAACGCGATAATGAAGCACATGCTCAAACCATAAATATCATAGACCTTGTGTTTGGGGTACTGAAGTCATGGTTCCGGTGCCTAGGTACATCTGGGGGAGCCCTGCAGTGCAATCCTCAGACATGTACTGAAATATTCACAGTATGTGCCATGCTACACAACATCATCCTGAGAAAACACCTTCAGCAGGTATAACAAGGGGAAGAAGCACACATCCCACCACCAATGCCAAGATCACCACAGCCAAACCCAGATGAGGAGTCAGAGGGGGAACCAGCAGCTGCTGTGGGTATAGGCAGGCTTAGGCATGCTCAATATACCCTTGCATTGACTATGAGACAATGCATAGCACACTCACTCACCACCTAAGAACCTAAAACCTTCCTCCTGTGCACATGTATATATAGTAACATTGATGCCAGGTAACTCTCACAACCTTTACCTCCCCATGTATTGGCTGTGTACTGCTTGCATCAGACAGAGTCAGCCCTGAACTAAAACTGTTGCAACTGTTGGATTTACAAGGTAAGTATTGAACCTGGAGTGTATTATCTAATAATATGAATGAGTGGCATATCCTTGCATTTTGTTACTTGGTAGTGTAAGCAAGTAAAAGGTGGGAGATTTGTACAGAAATTACCTTAACATGTGACAGCAGAGTCTTATTTGACTTATATGTTTCTATTGTTAAGTAGAAGGACACAGGAATCAAAGATTCACACAGTCATAACTCTCAAAAGCAGTGATGGTCACTGCATGCCCTCAGTTTAGCACCATACGTTTGTGGTGGAAAATCATTAAAGAGAGAAGTTAGAAAGTAATGATACACTTTGCAGTTTCATAGTTCACAACCCTCACAAGATCATTCACAATAAAGCTGGAAATTTTTGATCAAATGTCTAACTTTCTAAGGCCAATATAAGTCAAAGGTACAATTACCAGTTCAACATCACAAATGCAGATATGCTAAGCACTAAATTACTAAGTCAGCTATGCACCCTAAGCATCAGACACAAAGCTTATGTATCCCTCAATCGAAAAGATACAAAACAGAGATATGGCACAGTTATTATCATTTGCACAGGGTGTTGGAGGGCTGAAAGCCTAGGCTGGCACAAAAGGTCGGTGAGTATGTGTCAGTAAGAAAGAGAAGCAGGTAGGCATTTGGACAAACCAACAAATGGCCAATTAGCCAAAATTAATTTTAAGCTGCACTGCTGAACCATGTAACTGGTGTGTGTGTGTGTGTGTGTGTGTGTGTGTGTGTGTGTGTGTGTGTGTGTGTGTGTGTGTGTGTGTGTGTGTGTGTGTCTGTAGGGGTCCTCCATGTGAAATTAGTGTGCGAGTGTCTGCATGAATATAGCCAAGCTCTGTGCTAGCTCTATGTATTGGTATGTCAGACAGGTATGAGCCGTGCATAGCAGAGGTGGCAGTTCATCCTTTCATCCCCGACCATGAGAACTGGCTCTGCCAACAGTTGTACTGACACATCCATGCCCATGGTCAGAAGCACTGTTGCTACCTGAATGTGACTGATGTCTGCTGGATGATCTCACCTCACCAGTATGCCCAGGACTATGACCCCATAGCCTGCCATGCCTGGGTTTGGACAGATCACCCACTCATGGAACAGTGGAAGTACTGCCACTATGGCAGCATGATCAGGCATGGCCACATTGGCTAACACCAGATAATGTGGCTGACCTACACTCATGAGGATTCCGTCCCCCTCCCAGCAGATGTTCCATCACAGGCACTGCTCGTTCCAATGTGTCATTTATCTGATCCACTGAATCAGCAGCCTGGTGGAGGCAGTCAGACATATCAGCCTGTGTCACATTGAGAACCCTAAGCATTTCTATGGACCATCTATGGGAACATGACTGTGCCTCCATGATGGCCCTAAACATATGTTGAGTGGCACGGGAACAGGCAGCTGAACTAGGTGGAGGATGGACAGCAGGCCTCCTCTGAGCACCCCTAACAACCCTCCTGCATGGCATCTCACCCATATTTTGGCTATGGCCAGAGTCAACAGGCACTAAAGCCACTGTAACCACCATTCCCTGATCAATTTTCTCACACTCCACATGTGTTAACCACCATGCAATGGGTTCACTGAAATGGGTAGGCATGGGCGTACTGACTGTGTCCAATGGAATTTCATGGGATGGCTGTATGTCAACCTCAGTGTCAGATTCAACCTGTGCAACTCCCAACCGGGCCTCTGTTTGGCCACCATCATTATCAGAGTCTTCTGATACTCTGTCATCTGGTGGTAGAAGTCTCACACTTCCACTGTCAGGATCACCTATGATAATAAGCAACAAGCACAGGAAAAAATTAATACCTAAACTGCTATATTCTAATATATGCTAACAACATAAGAATGATTCCACTATTAGACAGTACATCAACATACACAACAGTCCTGACATCAACATCACACACTAAAATATTTATTTGAATTACTCATCAGTACTGATATAAAAATGTTTGTCTTACCATGTGCAGATAGATGATTGTATCCTCTGTATGCCTGATGGTCCTGGAAGAAGTTAAGCAAAGATAAGAACAGCATCTTTACAATTAACAGTAACACAGGAGGTAATCATTTTCCCCTAAATCTGTCCTCTGGACTTGTATAGCCTTCACAATTACCTAAGACACATACACAACTGGATCTATATCCAATAACCTTGTCAGGTCTCACACACACATGTGTAACAGCACAAACTGTATCCCTGACTATGTCTGAACAAAACTTCTGTGGCAAAGATGGAAAATCAATGCTGTCGAAGAATATATTTTGTCCCTTATGCCTAGGTTTGAATCCCACACTGTAAAAGTAATTTTTTTCTCAATGTGTAAAGACAAAAAAACTGCCAGGTCAATACATTTATGCTTCCAGTGCATGTCTACAAATTTATATCACAGGAAGTTCAAATGCTCGGCAGCGAATTAACCACAGCAGTCACAGCAGTCACAGTAACTCACTTTCTTCCACGCTGTACAAATAATACTTCCACAGCTATAATGGACCGTTTATTGAAGGTTACAAACAGCAGTACACCACGAAAATGACCAGTACACCAACATCCACTGATTTTCCACCAAACAAAATCGTTTTATGTAATTGTTTGGTGGAAAATCAGTGGATGTTGGTGTACTGGTCATTTTCGTGGTGTACTGCTGTTTGTAACCTTCAATAAACGGTCCATTATAGCTGTGGAAGTATTATTTGTACAGCGTGGAAGAAAGTGAGTTACTGTGACTGCTGTGACTGCTGTGGTTAATTCGCTGCCGAGCATTTGAACTTCCTGTGATATACATTTGTTTCAACAATTTCTTAGTTTTGCATGTCTACAAATTTAACTCACCTAACAGTTACCTTCCAATTTCAAGTATATATTTCCAGGCTACATTAGTACACACTCCTCAAACTAAGGCCAAGTTTCAAATTAACCTTCCATGTTCACTTATTTAATTCCTCTCTGCTTGGCACTCCTGCACTCCACTTAACACCATACAAACATGGTTGGCATTGTTGCTCAGGTTTGTGTACTACCAGTAGATGTGATAACTGGAATTGGCAGGAAAGCATCCATTTCCATTGCTGCAGTTTCAGCAGTTAGACATGGCTAGCTTTAAAGAGGAAGGTGCCAAGTTTAGGGCACAGAGGTGGGGTGTCCAGGAGTCCCAGGTATTTATTGGACACCTAGTAAAGCACCACAGCCAAAGGCTTCTGCAGGGGGACTATTCTGGCACCCAGTACAAGTCTGAGGCATGGAATAGTTTGGCCCAGGCTGTATACAGTACAACTCATATCCTACTCACTGGAGAGCAATGTAGGCATCATCTTAATGACCTACACAGGAGAAAAAGGGATATTGTGAACTGTTGGTTGCAGGAATTTGAGATTGCAGACATCCCACAGCTGTGTTAGTATGACAATAAGAGAGTACTTCCAAGACTTAGAAAGCTAAATATAGGCAGGACTGGTATGCATAATGCTCTTCTGTTCTTTTCTGTTCTTTTTTGTTCTTTCTCCAGATCCCACTGATCCCACTGAACATGTGTTTCATAGGCTCAATATTAACTCTCAGACTTTTTACAATGTGTCTCATGTTTATGCACTGCTTAACTATGCACAAACATGGAAAGTATTGAAAATGTGTATCTTGCATGCACAAACAATTTGCCAACCTTCGCACAATCCTGCTGCTCTCCATACTATGGAAAAGTAAATATTATTATGTATTACTGCTGTTTGTTATCCATTTCCTGTTTATGACATGAAATTACATGTGGAAACATAACAAACTGAAGACCCTAACATGTATGTTGTATATTTACAATACAGCCATGTGTTGCCTCCCGCCAGTCTCTGCAATCCTGGTGCCTCAGTACTTTTCTGCACATATATCACCTAGACTACAGAAACTAATTTCAAATGTTATGTGATATGCAATGTACATCAATCTGACAACATGCAGAATTAGAACTATTGATCCATAAACCTAAAAAGCTTTGTCTACAAGGCTAGGGAAGGAATCTGTATGGACCTTATCCACAGGGACATAGGTGACCTTCAACACACTTGACCTGGCCCATTTTGGTTTTGTCAAGGGTAGATCTTGCTTATTAAACCTAGTGGACTTATTTGATACTGACCCCAAAAACCTGGATTAGGGACAACAGGACATGCTGTCTTAAGCCCTTTCGCACTATCCCCCATTCAGGTATCATACAGAAAATCTCCCATCTTGCGATTAACTGATACATTACTAGATGGATAGCCAACTGGCTCACTGACAGAACACACACTGACAAAGTTGGTGATTGCACCTCCACCACTATACCACTTACAAGTGGAATATGACAAGGATCTGTGCTGGGCCCTCAACTGTTTGGAAACTATTTCCCTGAAGTCCAGACAAAGGTAGATGGCATGTGGTTTACCAAGTTTGCAGATGACTGTCAATGGGTCACAGTCATATAGAGTCCCACAACTATGTTAATATAATATGGAAGGGGTGACATAGACAAATTACTGGTGCTGAACTCACAGACTGAACCTTAAAGCAAAAAGTGCCTCATAGTCTCCTTTTGAAATGAAGTACCCTGCTAATTATGATACACGTAGCACCCCTCTAAGCCGAAACACAGTCTTGTGAGACATGGGAGCACATGTTGATAATCTACACTTCAATCACTATGTGTCCATAGTGGTGAGACTGTACATGCTACATTGCACACCTCATAAATGAGGCCATCACATCCAAGACCAGGGAGGTCATAGCTGTGCTGTGCTGTACTCTACCCTTATCAGACTGCTAATTGGGTACAATGCTCCCTTTTGTCTGTACCTCACCAGACACCTGCAGCAACTGAAGAAAACACAGAGGTTTGTGACCTGGAGAATCCAGGGCCTACAAAACATGACATACATGGAAAGACTAAAATACCTGTCTCTGTACTCATTATTATGCAGGCTGCTGAGAGGTGACCTACACCTGCCTACAGAGCAGTCTCAGACCCTGCCCTACTGAAAATGCTGAACATCTGCAAATCAAATTGGACAAGAATAACTTGCTCCAGGGATCTCAACCTAGCCTGTGACTTCCAACAGAACATGCTGGGGAGACAGATATATCCCTCAGTGATTGCCACTCCTCTGTGATAGGCCCCCAGTGCATGTGACACAGTGCTCCTCAATGACTCTATTCAAGCTCAATCTTGACAACTGGATGGGTGATTGTAAATTCACCCCTGGATTGTCAGCTAAGTCCCTCATGGATGAGGCCAGTCACAAAAATCACAAAATTGTTCTGCTAACAATAACCATCTAACTATGGTCAATAAGGGTGTTTATGTTTCTACACAGCTAGGCTTGTAAACGCCCTAGGGCCATTAGACTAGTTACCTCCTATGAACCTATGAAGCTATGAACATATGCATGCCTCCCAACATCTTCTCTCCAACATGCCTTGCTGATGTCATCCACTATAATTTGACCTGCAGTCTTGTAAAAGTATGACTTGTACCATGGTGTATGCATAAAGTACTGAGTTATATAGTCTGTTTGCTTAGTTAGGTAGGGATCCTGTTTCACTGCAGTCAACTGTGTGTGTGTGTGTGTGTGTGTGTGTGTGTGTGTGTGTGTGTGTGTGTGTGTGTGTGTGTGTGTGTGTGTGTGTACATCTAGCCAGAAGAGCAGAAGTGTGTATCATACAGTTACCCCTCCAGTCCCATGGATTGACAGTATTTTGGTACTTGCATATGCCTAATTCATGCAGACCTTCCAACATCTCTCTAACATGCCCTGCTGATGTCACACACTACATGTTTACCTGAAGTTTTATAAAAGCCAGACTTGTGCCATTGAGCTTGCGTAAAGTACTGAATTCCATAGTCCCTGTACTTAGATAGTTAGGTTTCTAATCTCACTTCAGTCAACTCGGTGTGTGGGTGTGTGTGTGTGTGTGTGTGTGTGTGTGTGTGTGTGTGTGTGTGTGTGTGTGTGTGTGTGTGTGTGTGTGTGTGTTTGTGCTCTTGCTTGCAATTACAGAGAGGCTTTTACACCAGTATATGGGACACTGTTATTACCGTATTCTCCTCAGCTGACACTGTTGATGTCATTAATCATAAAGTGTTGTCTGGGACACTCCAAATCAGACTTGAGCAGTGGCATTTGCCTTAAATACAGAAGTCTGTAGTCTGTGTAGTTAGGTAGGTAGAGGTGCTATTCTCACTGCAGTGAACTGGGTGTGTGTCTGTATTTGCTTTTGCTTGACATTACAGAGAACCTTTTACACCCACTTGTGGGACACTGTTATTACCATATTCTCTTCAACAGACACAGCTGATGTCAGTAGCCATATATGATTTGTGGATATGCACTATTCCCACCAGGACAGGGTCAGAGACTGGCCTGGAATCCATGCAGAAATCACCTCATCCTATATGATACAGATTACAGTGACATTGCATTCAGTCTGTCCTCATACCTCATGGCATGGTTTGTTAGTCCTGTGTTTTCTTGGTGAGAAACCCCTGTGACCTCTCTCCAGCTGCTGCATGTGTCTGGGTGAGGTACATGCAAAAGAGAGCTTATACTCTATTAGTGTTCTGATGAGGTTTGAGTGCAGTGCTGTCATACAATCCTGAGATCTGAATATGATGGCATGACTTATGATGTACGCAACATATGCTTTCAATACCAGTGTGAACACTTGGTGGCTGAAGTTCAAATTGCTAACTACATGTGTTCGCAGTGCTTGCATCACTGGGTTTCAGCATAGTAGGACTGTTGTCAATGCTGTAATTAGCATGGAATTCCAATTTGCAGAATGACAAAATATAGACACATTTCTGTATTTATTTGTAGATCATGTGGCTTTGTCACCAATCATTTGTCTGTGTTACCTCCTTCTGTAGTATGTTATCACCATTGGTGGACTCAAAGATTGCACCCAATATGCAAGAATCAGAAAACTTGGTAAACCAAATGCCATATACTTTAGCCTGAATTGTCAATAGATTCCAAACTGTAAAGGCACTATCCCTGGGGGACACTGATGGTGACAGCTTGATACAGCTTGATTCACCAAAGTTCACAGTATGTGTTCTGTCAGTGAGCCAATTGGTTACCCATCTAGTGTCATAAGGGTTAATCCCCAGATGGGAGAGTTTCTCAATGATACATGAGTGGGGATTATGTCAAAACCCTAGGCCAGATCAAGATAGGCAGTATGCACTGTCTCACCTTCATCCAGTCCTATCACACAGAATCAATGAGTGTGACAACATCACAGATCACCTATGGCGTAACTCAGTGCATACACCTTCCTGATACTGTTGAATACATGCCTCAACACACCCTCCACATAGGCTATACTCCTGTGGAAGGGTGTACATCAACATCCATCCATCTGAGTTGGTGGGGGGACAGCACCTGATGCATACATGCATAGATATATCCTGACTCCCCTCAACTGTGAAGTAAACCAACATGTTATCATGGACTTTTTCTAAACTGACAGTAATAACCTGGCTGTTTGCAACAGACCGTGTGAGTTCTTAATGCTACATCATATCTGTTACATCTGATAGATGTCCTCAAAGAGGTCATCGAGGGCATGCATGATGACAATGCTATCATCATCTTGAACTTGACCAGGCCAAGGCATTTGGCATAAATCAACACTGAGGTATTCAATCACTACTGTCAGATGTGGCCATAAACAGCTATATCACCAAGTGGGTAGACTAGTGGATCACATACATGGCATCTAACTATCTTGAAATGTGTGAAGTGACCTATATCTCAGGTCCAGTGATCAGATCCATATATCATGGTGGTCTACTAGGCCATTTTGTGTCCATTATTTAAGTAATGAACATCACAGATGTCATACACATCCTGTGTCCAAACAGCTGCCTGAAGGACTACATATTGTGGGCAATCATTAACTCCAACTGTGATATTAGCATAATAAAGACAGTATCAACACACATCAAAGATTGCTGCCATAGTCATGATACCACCTGTAATGACAAGAAAACACAAGGAGATTTGTTAAGTCAGGAAAAAAAACATACAACCCAAGTATAATGTGGATATCATACCCTATAATCAGTCCAATAGGTATGTGACCTGTGTCCTGGGATAGATGGTAAGTGGAACATCTACCAGCATGTGATCACAGTGCTGACTACTCCCTTGTATGCAACACAAGTACTGAGTATGTGAAGGACACCTACATCAGAGGCCATAATACCTCCATAGTTCTCAGCCTTCATCACACCAATAACTGAGTATAATGCACCCTTCTTCATGTACCTCCCTATACATCTTCCATTGACGTGTAACTGAAGTGTACCACCTTTGTCACAGTGAGCTGTCACACAGCTTATTGGACATACCTAGGTATTCTTTTTGTCACATAAACATTACTGTCTGATGGTGCGGAACCCCTATAAAGTTGATACACCAGATACATGTACCTGTTCTGGTGATGCACACAGTACATACATAAGTGTTTGACAACATTAATGGCATAGATAACATTTGTGGTAGTATGGATTGTGAAATATATCTATATCTACAGCTATCTATACACACACACACACACACACACACACATATATATATATATATATATATATATATATATATATATATATATATATATACACACACACATGGTTCCACTTTATAATCGCAAAATACTGAAATCTCGAATTTCAGCATTTTGCGACCATAAAGGTGAAATCTTCAAACATCGCACTTTCACAATCCCAAAACTACAAATCCCGAACACACAGCATACACCACACCACACATAAACCACAACACCCTCACTACAAAACAAATAAACACACAAAAACAAAACATCACACATCCACATACCTACACTACACATAAGCAGGGGGGGCAAGCCTCCCTGCACCCCCCATTTGAGGTGCTGCTCCCCCCACACCCCCCTACTTATATATACTAACTCCGAGATCACACAAACAGTAAAAGACAGTGCACTCACACCCAAATATTCCACAGTCCCTCGCACACACACATACACATCACACATAGACAAACACCAACACATCCAACAATTACACACTCATACATTCACCTTCCTATCCTAACCCACACATACAGCTTACAAACAATCTCACATACACTCAAACTCTCACCCAAAACCCTTACAAAACACTGACTTACCTTAGATTCCATGTAAATCCATACACTACGCCGAACGACATCCAAACCAAACAGCGCACGTCACATAACGTAAAGCCATAACTGCGAATTCAAAACATTCAAATTTGAGATTATGCACTTTCAACATTTGAAATATTCACCTTTATGGTTGCGAAATACTGAAATTTGAGATTTCAGTATTTCTCGATTATGAAGGGGAACCATATATATATATATATATATATATATATATATATATATATATATATATATATATATGTCATGCATACCAGTCAACTAGCCTGTATTGCTCATCATGTCACATATTGGTATAGTAGTGTCCCTCCTAACACCTCCAGCAGATGTTACAGTGCCAGGACAGTGTGTGCGATCAATTACCCTCACAGAGTGTGGATGCATCATATCAGAGTGTTTGCGCAGAATCACCTCTGATCACTCTAAATCACATATGTTATGTCAGAGACATGGGATGGTGGCATTATTCTGATATTGTCCATAATTGTGGTTCCTTCTTTTAATGTTGTCCATGAGCCTTTACTTGTGTCCCACTTGCCGGAGACCTCTGCTGAGATTACACTCATATTTAGGCAAATCAGTTTGCACAGCTTACCAGTATGCACCCTACCTCAATTGTATGTCAGATACCTGATAGATGTCCTCTGCATTATTCATGTAAGTATTCTTATATCACACAGACTACCTCCCCATTGTTATGTTACCTTGTGTGACAGTCACTTAATACACATTTTCATTGTAGAGTCCGTACTGTACCATATTGATATGTGATTGGTGTTGCTGCTACAACTGTCTTCCATTGACATGCCCTCATCTGCTGTACAATACGTTGTTTCACCTGTCCTCTTTCCCTGTGTTCATTCCTACAATTCATCTGTGTGTCCCTATTCAATACACACAGTTTCCCTGAGTGTTTATTTTACTTGGCAGTCCATGTATCCTTACAGTTCATTTGCACAACTTCAGTACAAACTCCCTGGAATTGGATTCACAATACTCTGCACTGTAGATAGACAGGCCTGTACTGTGTTTGGACCATATACTTAACATAATTCATACCTCTCAACTATCCAGATTTTCACAGAATGTCTAGAGGTGTTCCTTATAAACTTTTTGACTTTCTGCCATATCACTGGGGTAATCTCAGGACTGATGGGACTCAATAATTGCATACATTTGAGTTTCAGACTTTAAATTCTTCAGAATTGGCATCTTAACACAAACCACTGGTTATTCTAGCAAATTTCTATAGGGAAAATATGTCAAATATGCCCCTGTTTCTGAGTAATTGTCCCCCCATTATGTTGGTCTTTGTCCAAATGTCTTGCACTAAGAGATTGAGAGCTATATATGAAGCCCTGGTGATCATTATGGCAGTCAATGGAAAACTGTGGACCTTCAGTGCTCTCATTTAAACAGGAGTGCTATCCCTGTTTGCTTACATGGTTTCCTGGCCGGCAATACTGTTGCTGGCCATGAAACCTCACTTATTTATCTTTAAATGCAGTGCACGGCATGAATATGCATCAATGCACACACGTAAACCTCATGCAGGCTTCCTGCGAAGCCTACATGGAGTTTATTGAATCCTGGGGCATGAGTTTAAGGAAATACTGTCTTCTGAAAGTTTGAAGACACAGCCATAGGAATACAGAACAGTTAGATTTGAATGATCGTAAACATTTACGTGTACAAAATTAGTTATTAATATCAATTTCAGTATTATATCAATGAGTGTAATGATCAAATACGAGTTACAGTTGCTCTAAAAACAATCTAGAATGCATTGAAAATTGCCATAACCTCTTCCCTAACTCATAACATATTCAGTCAAGAATCAGTTACAAAACAAAAATAATGTGGTATAAGGAACTACAAGAAGGGGCACTTGTTTTATAAAGCTTATTCATTTAGAAAGCTATTAAAATAAATGGATTTGTATTAACACACATTTTCTGCAGAATACAGTCTGTGTGTAATTACTACTTTATTTTAGTGATTTAACTCTTTACAAGATGCATGAAAAAAGTACAAAATTTGACACAGAATAGGGAAATACCTGAGAATCATACACAGCTGACAGTAATGCTACTGCCTCTGGAACATCCTAACAAATTGTTCTGAAAGTATATCAGTTTAAAATATTAATAGTGTAAAATAGAGCAACCTCCCTTTTTCATAATCAAGCACAGTGCCCAAGCAAAATAAAAATATCTGCCTCTGACAACTGTTCAGTTATAAAAATACATTTTTAATGTGTTAATTAAAATTCCACCAGTGAAAAGTTATATAACAGATATTATACATCAATTTAATAATTTATTGTTATAGTCATTAATGGTTTAGTCATGTGCCATGTTAACCTGCTTATCTAATTAATGAGAACTAAGTGATAATGTAATAATATCAAACCACCTATGTGCCAGTCTGATTTAATAAAATATATTATGTATATTTCTCAACTTTAAAGTACAGTAGTATTGTAATGTTATTTTGCTAATAAATAACAGCTGATTTAACATCAGTAAAACAAAAAATCATTCTGTTATAGAAAAAAATCTTGACAGGACATGGAAAGAAACACATAACATAACATAGCATAATATCATTTAAATGTATTAATTGCTGGTAACATTTTGTAACACTAAATTTGTTAGTATGAGTAGTGGCTATATATCTTCTGAAATTATTTATATCTGCTAGATTGTTGTGATTTTAATCCTGTTTGTATTTGAATGTTAATAGTCAGTTTACATGTATTCTCAATAGTTGTACCTGAAGCCCAGATCATATGTGAAAATGTCTTTTAGACTATGTTGACTTACTCAGTTAACAAATACATTGATAAAAAATAAATAAAGATATGCGATGACATCTGAAAGGTAAAGGTTGTTTAAACAAGAGTTTTGTAAGATCACTGAGTCATGTTTATTCTTATTGAGCTCCATCTATTACTTTTACGTATTTTCATAAACAAGTAATTGCAATACCACAAACTGTACAAAGGATTGCTTGCCTCTTTTAAAAGAAGAATAGTAAATGGCAACTTATTTACCGACTACTGTAGGCTATGTAGCTACTGCATGTATTTCAATTTGGTAAAAGTGACAGCACTGTTGTTGTTCTATATCTGGAAGCCTTTGAGCTAAACCTATTAAATAATTTGTCTTTGCCATCAGATGAGTAACTCCAGAACCTACTGAAGTGATGCACTGAATTCTGATACTGACAAGGAAGTGATATAACTTGTTATTTGGCAATGCCACAGTAACAGAAGTAAATCTGTAGTATACGAATACAGTGATATTAGCCTCCTTTCTAGTGTGTGTGTGTGTGTGTGTGTGTGTGTGTGTGTCCACATATATGTGTGTTTTATAAAATGCAAGGTTTCTTCTCCCTGACTTCACATATGGCAATACTATGAAAGAAAAATGAAAAATACAATGCCCCCAAACAGCTTCCTTTATTTCTTTTGATGATCTGCAAGTTACTTTCTGGCCCAGGCTTTCTTCTTTCCCTCAGGAGCTCAGTTTGAATGATTTAAGACTGACTGCTGGTATTAATACAGAACATTTCATGAGAGATATACACACCTATTCTCAGACAACTGAATTATGGAAGAAAACCACACTATTTGTTGAAGACTGAACATGACATATTAAGGTATCAACAATTTCTGTGAGACAGGTTTAATAGCTGGATCTTAAATTTACTAACATTAAAAGTTTAGAGAAAAAAATAACAAAATCAGAATTACTTTAAGTGGTCGGCAACTCCCCCAGCACACACACACATATACACGCACATACACACACACGCGCACACACGCACATACACACACACACATACACACACACACACATACACACACATACACACGCACACATACACACACACACACACATACACACACATACACACACATACACACACACACACACATACACACACACATACACACACGCACACTAATAATTTGCCCAAGTCTTTTTCTCCTTTCCATGACAGGTGTCTCACCATTCTGCTATCATATGCTTTCCTTGAGAAATGTTTCTATGACATCCATGGCAAATGGTACTTAGTGGCCACTCTATGTAGTAGATTTACTTATGTCAGTAAAATGCAGTCTGTTTAATCCTGTTATACATGTCACATTTCATTTAGATACATTACTTTTCATGTACAGCATAAATGGTGTTAAGTTTTGAATAGCCAAGAAAATGAATAACTGGATGAATGAATGAGTAGTGTTAGAAAATGTATGGTCAAGCAACATCACTGAGGCTTACGGCATATACCCTACAGTATAATGAGGTAACCTGACAAGGATGCTTCATGCTATACAATTAAAAGAGCTCAGTATACCTATTTGTTGAAAAGTTAACAATAAGTCCGACCAAGTGCTAATACCACTGAGGCTCAAAATAAACTCCATAATATTATCTGTGAGCTACAAAGCAGAAACACAGAATTTGCACATGTGATAGTGGGTGATTTCAACAGAGCTGAGCTTAAGGAGGTCCTACCCTATTTTTATCAGTATGTGGATTTCCCCACCAGAGGGGAGAATACCTTAGACAAAGCTTACTGCAATATTAAAGGAGCCTTTAAGACTTTGAAGCACACCAGCATAGGCAGCTCTGATTACACTGTCATCCTGCTTCTGCCTACCTATAAGACGGCTTTGATCAGAGAAAAAATGAAAACTAAACAGATCAGAGTCTGGCAGGAGGGTTCCATGGATTGCCTTCAGGACTGTTTCAGTACCACCTGCTGGGAGGTCTTCAAAAAGTGGCTATGCACAACCGTCAGTTAGACATAGACATCTGTACTGAATCAGTTTTTGCCTACATAAATAAATGCATGGAGGATATAACTACCATGAAACCCATCACAGTAAGAGCTAATCAGAAGCCCTGGCTCATCAGGAATATCTACGAGCTACTGATAGAAAACTTGTGAAAAAGGATTTAGACAAACTTTAGAAAAACAAAAGGAGTGCTCAGCAATCAGAAAAGTCTCCAAAGCCTTAACGCAGTTTTATTGTAACAAGAAATAAATAGCGTTTTCGCTACTGCAACAATGTAGCTTCTTCAGAGGCTAAAAACACAGTAAAAAGGCGCCAACTACAATTTATACTATAGTCAGCCTCATTAACATCAGCTGTGGTACGTAATACATCACTTCCTTAAAAATAAATGTTTTTTTTAAAACACACTCAATCACTTTATATATATAATACCCTTCAAATACTTAACAACAAATACACTTAGTTAAAATTAATGTTTGTCTGTAAGAAGAATACGTATATGTATATATAATATAATATATTATAATACTGGAACACTAAGGTTAAAACTAAAAAAACATCTAATAGGACAGCCACATATATATGAAAAAGGTATGTAGAGTATATATAGAAGTAAACTCAACATTTTTACTATAAAATTTAATAGCTGTATTCAACATGGAAGAAAAAATCTAATTTAGGTCCTACTTTAAGTTGTTAACGTAAAAAGGACCTGTATTTCAAAACAGGGGCTATGTTGCAGCTCTCGTTTAAGCCTGGTATATTAAAGGCATCTAACTTGAGCTGCCATTCCAATTCTAAAATCTCTAATAAAAGAGAAGTAGGTCCACCCCTGACGGACCTGTGTTTATAATCAATACCCATGAACACAAAGTTATGACCAGGATTAGATTCTACATGTTTAGCTAGGGCGTTTTCACTCTTGTTAGTCCTAATGGCGTATATGTGTTGGTATATGCGCTCTCTGAATTTTCTGTCAGTTTTTCCGACATAAAATGCCGGACAGCATACACAGAGAGCAACATATACTATAGATTTGGTGTCACAATTTATTCTACAATTAATCCAATATTTTTTGTAACCTATGCTAAATGAGTTACCTGTTCGCAAAACATGACACCAGTTACAAGAGCCACAACTGAAACACCCTTTAATTCTCTGAAGAGCTTGACTAGAGTAGTTCGACTGCAGTAATTCCTTAATGTTATTACCTCTTCTGTATGTGATCCTTGGTTTAATACCAAGTTTCTCTACTAACAAGGAATTATTGGTAATGAAATACCAATTCTTGTCAATGATCTCCGATATTTCTTTGGAGTTCAAATTGAAAACAGTTGAGAAAGACCAACCATTTATTTTTAAGGAAGTGATGTATTACGTACCACAGCTGATGTTAATGAGGCTGACTATAGTATAAATTGTAGTTGGCGCCTTTTTACTGTGTTTTTAGCCTCTGAAGAAGCTACATTGTTGCAGTAGCGAAAACACTATTTATTTCTTGTTACAATAAAACTGCGTTAAGGCTTTGGAGACTTTTCTGATTGCTGAGCACTCCTTTTGTTTTTCTAAAGTTTGTCTAAATCCTTTTTCACAAGTTTGTTATGGCTTCGGAGTGCTTGAGTAGTCCGCCTAGTCCGAATTTATTCGGGACTAGTCCTCCTGAGAACACAGACATCCCTTCCTTATTGGTGGCTATCTCGCAAAGGTTGGATGCTATGAATTTTAGACTTAACATCATTGAAAAGGGTGGTGGCTTGGCCGCTCCTGCCCTTTTGGACAGCCGTGGTGCAGCCGTTGTATGCGAACAGGTTGCTGAAGTTAATTTTGTTACTTTGCCAGCAGTCCAGATGCCACGGACCACAACGACCACTGGAAACAACATGATACAAACACAGGACGGATCTAACAGTGGTTTTTGTCAGAACTCCATACCACCGGGACAAATGCAAAGGACGCAGCAGGCTCCTATAAATGGCCCAACCGGATTTTCTTTACAAGATCCTTCTTCCACTAATCGATCTGAACATGAAAGGGCACTTATTGGCGTGACATCAGCCGTGGACTGGATAAAAAACACAGGTGACTTTTTTTCCTTTTTGCAGCCATTAAATGATGGACCGCCGGTGCAAACAACAGGGCCTCCTAAGGGAGACAATATTGACATTTCGGCGAAGCTTAAAACTTTGGATAGTAAAACTTTAAAAATACGTAAACTACAACTTGAAGTAGCCTACTTCAAACAATGTATTTCTGAGAACATGATACCTAAGGGCTTAAGAAACAATTTCACACCTTCAGGTTTAATCACGGACAATGCTTTTCTGTCTGATTTAAGGAACTTGTTCCAGAAACAAGGCCTTGAACTCTTAGAACTGATTGTTAAATATTATTCCGCACATATTGACACTTTAAGTGTGGAAATCAATCAAATAGATGAAGATATTAGGATGTATGTTAATTTTGAAAAGTTTAAGTTTGACTATGAACGTATTTTTGCTAGCATAGATACCTATATGAGCAAGTTAAAAAATCAAAAGACAAGGAAGTTGTTTAGGGATAGGCAGGTTTATTCATCGAACATAGCTTACCCTAAATTAAAGAATTTTGAAACCCATAAGGAAGTGTTGTCGCCTGGGCATGATGAGGTACATGGTACAGATACTGAGCACCTAAATGAGGGGAATGCCACAAATTCCACAGATGGTTGGAATGTTGTGAGAAGGAGCAACAGAAATAGGAATAAAGCAGGGGGGTCTGATACCCAACCTACAAATGCCACTAATTTGGTGAATAATGTCAACAATGATAGTCAGCATTTTTTAGGGAAAGCACCTAATCAAAACCACAGGAAAAAGAACAAGAAATGGAAAAACTAGTTGTTGATACTCTATCCTCTGGTGCCCTTAATCCCCCATACATTGTTAAGAATAGAAAAGGGGATTTTACTATCTACAATTTTTCTTCACTTACTCTAGAACTAGAGTTAGTTGAGCTACTAGCATTAGGTAACAATTTTGTTCCTTCTAAACACTTTGACGTCGTCAAAGTTCTTATTGATCTCAAGTGCTATGTCCGGAAGCTTAACTTAAAATTATTGTTTAACAATACAAGCAAAGAAGACAAGCTTGCATTAAAGTTGCCAAGTACTTTTAATCCCCCTTTACATGTAGGCTTACGTATTTTTGAAAACGCTTGCGAATTGGATATTAGACACCTTGATAAAACTAAAGGAGCTACGAAAAGCAAATTCAACATTTCAAAGGACCAGTTACAGGCCCTTAACCAACTAAAACAATTTTCTGTCAGGGTCATGAAACCCAACAAGGGTGGGGGACTAGTAATTTTTGAGAACAGTTTGTATGATGAGAAAATGCTACTAGTGTTGGACACACCTGCCTATAACAGTTCCTCCCTCAACGAAATGAATACTAACAATCATAGGATCAAGGGCTATTACAGAGACCTTTTTATAGAAGGCAGAATAGACCTTGACACCTATGAATACATCAACATTTCCCAACCCAGGACGCCTGTTATGTTTGGCATACCCAAGATTCATAAGAATCTTGTGGATCCGCCTATGAGGGCGCTAGTCGATGGGAGATCCTCCATCACTTACCCATCAGCAAAATATATTGACTTCTTGCTAGCCAAATACTTGGAATTTATCCCAAGTATATGTAAGGACTCTTGGAGTTTCCTTGCTAGCATCAATAACATTGAGTTTGACAGCGCATATAATTTTCTGACAGTCGACGTAGTCGACTTATATACTTCAATTCCACACTTGGAGGCCATTGAATGGTTGGAGTTGTTGTTGTTAGAATTTAAAGCCCCAAGAGATGAGATCAACAACATTACAGAACTTCTAGATATAGTTCTGTCCTCTAATTTCTTTGTCTTTGGAAAGGACTACTATATTCAGAAGCAGGGCGTAGCGATGGGCTCCCCTTGTGGCGCCATCGTAGCCAATATGTTTATGGCATATTGGGAGAGAGAGTTTGTCCTGAACCACCCAACATGGAAAGACAGAATATGCCATTACGCTAGATTCCTTGATGACATTTTTATTCTGTTTAGGGGCAATGAAGAAGAGGCACAGTCGTTGGTCGATTATTTCAATAACACTACCTCATTTCTTAGATTCACTTCTAAATTTGAGGTTAGTGAGATAGAGTACTTGGATGTTAAACTTAAAAAGGACATAAGTAACCTTAGATTCATTTCATCTATTCACCGTAACGACACTTACATTAACTCATTCTTACACTACACAAGTGCCCATCCATTCAAACTAAAAAAAGCAATCATTAAAGGACAACTAGTTAGGGCAGTTAGAATGTGCAGTGAATTTAAAGATTTTGAAAAAGAATGTAGTGTACTTACTGAATTTTTCTTGAATAGGGGTTACCCATTACCCGTCATAGAAGAACTAATATTAGAAGTCACAAATAAAAGACGAAATGGTACTATTAGTCCTTTAATAGACAACCAAACAATTACACATTTTGTTGATAAAAGTAATTTTATTGAGGAGACAGGCACAGAACCTAGTCCCACACTTAGAACTGAGCAACCTAGAAGTGACTTTACTTCGTCTTTCTCAACTGTTTTCAATTTGAACTCCAAAGAAATATCGGAGATCATTGACAAGAATTGGTATTTCATTACCAATAATTCGTTGTTAGTAGAGAAACTTGGTATTAAACCAAGGATCACATACAGAAGAGGTAATAACATTAAGGAATTACTGCAGTCGAACTACTCTAGTCAAGCTCTTCAGAGAATTAAAGGGTGTTTCAGTTGTGGCTCTTGTAACTGGTGTCATGTTTTGCGAACAGGTAACTCATTTAGCATAGGTTACAAAAAATATTGGATTAATTGTAGAATAAATTGTGACACCAAATCTATAGTATATGTTGCTCTCTGTGTATGCTGTCCGGCATTTTGTGTCAGAAAAACTGACAGAAAATTCAGAGAGCACATATACCAACACATATACGCCATTAGGAATAACAAGAGTGAAAACGCCCTAGCTAAACATGTAGAATCTAATCCTGGTCATAACTTTGTGTTCATGGGTATTGATTATAAACACAGGTCCGTCAGGGGTGGACCTACTTCTCTTTTATTAGAGATTTTAGAATTGGAATGGCAGCTCAAGTTAGATGCCTTTAATATACCAGGCTTAAACGAGAGCTGCAACATAGCCCCTGTTTTGAAATACAGGTCCTTTTTACGTTAACAACTTAAAGTAGGACCTAAATTAGATTTTTTCTTCCATGTTGAATACAGCTATTAAATTTTATAGTAAAAATGTTGAGTTTACTTCTATATATACTCTACATACCTTTTTCATATATATGTGGCTGTCCTATTAGATGTTTTTTTAGTTTTAACCTTAGTGTTCCAGTATTATAATATATTATATTATATATACATATACGTATTCTTCTTACAGACAAACATTAATTTTAACTAAGTGTATTTGTTGTTAAGTATTTGAAGGGTATTATATATATAAAGTGATTGAGTGTGTTTAAAAAAAAACATTTATTTTTAAGGAAGTGATGTATTACGTACCACAGCTGATGTTAATGAGGCTGACTATAGTATAAATTGTAGTTGGCGCCTTTTTACTGTGTTTTTAGCCTCTGAAGAAGCTACATTGTTGCAGTAGCGAAAACGCTATTTATTTCTTGTTACAATAAAACTGCGTTAAGGCTTTGGAGACTTTTCTGATTGCTGAGCACTCCTTTTGTTTTTCTAAAGCTACTGATAGAAAGAAACACAACCTCCAAGGCAAATGACCAAAAAATGTTAAAGGTGGCCAGGTCAAATCTAAAATAGGGCATCAAAAAAGGCAGAGAGAATATGGAAGGAAAATTCAGATCTGCTTCCAAGACATGAGGGACATGAGAAGCCTATGGCAGGGAATACAGCAGCTCACTGACTATAAGTACAAATAACCCCAATGCAATGACAGTTTGGAAATCCTAAATGAATTGAATTCCTTCTTTGGCAGATTTGAGGGGAAGAACACCACTGTACCTTCTAAAACAAACACTGACAAAGAGGAGACAGTGCTCACTTTAAACTCTGAGGAGATGAGAATTCAGCTTAAGAAGGTGAACCCTAGGAAGCCTGCTGGACCAGACAACATTCCTGGCAAGGTGTTGAAGGGGTGTGCTGATTATTATGTCTGGTACTGAAGACATCTCAACTCATCCCTTGCTATGGAGAACATTCCCTCATGTTTCAAGGAAACAAGTATTGTCCCACTTCCAAAGAAAACCAGCCCTACTTGCCTCAATGACTTCAGACCGGTCACCTTAACCTCAAACATCATGAAGCGTTTTGAGAGGATTGTGAAGAAACATCTATCTGTGAGTCTGCCTAAATCCTTTGATACACTCCAGTTTGCATACCAGGCAAATAGATCGACTGTGGATGCTATATCAGTCACACTACACCTTGCATTAAAACACCTAGAAGGGAGGAACAACTACGTAAGGATGCTGTACATCAACTTCAGTTCTGCGTTCAACACTGTGATACCAGTGGTGGATAAGCTCATGAAACTTGGGATAAACAAGCACCTATGTAACTGGACTCTTGACTTTCTGATTGGTACAGCCCAATGGACATGCACTGGAAACAACACCTCTCAATGCATAGTCCTGAATACCGGTGTTCCCCAAGGTTGTGTGCTCAGCTTCTTGCTCTTCACCATCCTCACCCATGACTGCACTGCAAAACACAAGTCAAATCATATTAGAAAATTCACTAATGATAGCACAGTCATGGGTCTCATTAGTGGTGGGAATGAACATAACTACAGGGATGAGGTGAACAGTTTAATTGCCTGGTGTGACAGGAACAATCTGGACTGAATGTTAATAAGAGCAAAGAAATGATTATGGACTTCAGTAGAAAGGCAACAGTTCACCAACCACTCACTACCAAAGGGGAAGTAGTAGAGAAAGTCAAGTTCCTGGGCCTTCACATCTCTGATGACCTTTCATGGGCTGCTAACACCAATCATATAGTCAAGAAGGCTCATCAGGAGCTGCACCTCCTGAGAAAGCTCAAAAAGGCCAGGCTCCCACTGTCTGCTCTTACCACTTTTTACAGGGGAGCTATTGAGAGCATCCACACTAGCTATTTCATAGCATGGTTCAACAACTGCACAGTTGCTGAGAAGAAGAAACTACAGAGGGTGGTCAGGGTGGCTGAGAAAATCTTGGGCACAAACCTCTCTTCTATTCAGGAGCTTTTCTTTACAAATCTTGCTGATTCGACCCATCCAGCCCACAGCTAGTTCTCACAACTTGCGTCTGGAAGGGGGTACCATGGCTTCCACTGTAGGACTACCAGATTCAGAAACAACTTGTATCCTACAGCTGTGAGACATTAATACGGACACCAACCATAATACCTGATACACTGCAGCCTCTTTTTTTTATTTAATCCTGCTGCTCTGAGCAATGACTGCCAGCATTACTATTATGCAATATGATGACTATACTGAGTCACATCTAAGAGTAACAAGTTCAATATGGTAATTAAACAGCTGCTATTCTCTAGTCTCTATTTATTCTCTGTCTTAACAGTGGTGTAGGGTTAGTACACACAGACCGGTTATTTTGTAAATACACATTCTGAGAGTTATTTTAAATCCCGATTAAATAATTGTGTGATTATGCAGACAGGTTATTAATATTATTGTGCAAATACACATTTATGAGATGTACTAGTAAACTGTGATTGAATTTTGTATGAATACACAGAAAGGTTATTAATCATGTATGTTGCAAATACATGTAAGAGATGTATTTTAGGGTCTATATTATATAATCAAACTTTCAAAACTTCGAATCCCATATGTTCGACAACATATGATCGAAGTTTGAAAGTTTGAATATATAATAAAAAACAAAAAACAAAAAAAAAAACCTTACCTTAACAGTGCAGGCAGGGGGGCAAGCCTCCTGCACCCCCCATGTGGGGGACACCACCCCTCACCCCCCCCTACTTAAACATACCAACTCCGAGATCGCACTTCAGTGCAGAAAAGGGAAATTCTCCCATTCTGCACTGAATGGCTCCATTATGCTTAACCTTCAAACACGTTAAATGTCGATCATATGGTGTCGACCATATGACATTCGACATTTCAAGCGATTGAGGTTCTAATAGGAACCTGTATTTTAAACCCCTGATGGAATATTGTATGTATGCACAGACATTTTATGAAGCATTTATTTTGCAATTACATAATTATGAAATGCATACTCAAATCCTGCAGTGCTGCACTCAGCTAAGCTCTGCTAAGAATAGCTAAGCCTAGCCAAACACTGTTTAAACAAGGAATGTTTTAGCGGTGCTTAGCCAGTTTACCTGCATTCCGTGTATTAATCCAGAGTTCACCTGCTATCTCTGTCATGCACAATCTCATGCATGTGTGTTCAAGTGTCACTGTAGTCTTGTATAACACTCTACCTCTATTACCAGGTGACAGTTTGTTACCAAATGAGCTCTAGGCACATATCAGTCAATCAACATTCATCAGTGGCTCATTAGGTCAGTTTGATAAACACTAGGTATGACATACATTTTTTCACACACAGACCAGGGTTCAAATCCAGGGAGAAGTGCTACTAAATATTTATAGAAACAGTTATGTATTGTTAACCGATGTTGTCCCCACAGGAATTACGGGTAAATAAATGGTTGTAGTAGCTGTTTGAATGGATTACCAATTTGTATGTCCAGATGTATGACAGTGTTAACAGCAATGCTCAGCAAGGTGATAAGGCATCAGTATATAAAACGTCAACAAGTACAATACTAATACAGGTTAATAAAACAAATAAAACTGTTTAGTCTTGGTATGGCTTATTGCCTGGGGTATCTGTGAATGTCTGCCAATAATCAAACGCCATGCCTACCAAGGATGGCATGATACGCTTCACATCTCTTTATTGTGCACAATACATGTCTTGCAAGTGTCATGCTGTTATGGACTGTGATCACTGTTACCAAATCCCTTGCACACAGATTTAACATACACTTGATTCATGCCAATAGCACAATCACACTTCATCAGTCCACAGTACACCTTGGTACTCATATTTTCCCCTGACATGTAATAGTGCTCTGTAGTTGTGTACCTATAGGTGTTACAGCTTGGCCCATACTGTCCAGTGAGGATAGTTTGAGAGGTATGTAGGTGCTACAGAAGCTATAAGGCATTTTTATACATAAAGTAAGGGAAGACCTGCAGAGTATATCAGATTACTGTTGCAAACAATTTAGTCTATACTGGTAGTAATGGAATGTCTTTCTCTCTCTCCCAGCCCCTTATCTGCATCATAATTTATTATTGTTATACACCGGGTATCTGTATCATAATTTATTATTGTTATACATCGGGTATGGCTTACTTTTAACATATGTTGTTCTCAAAATGTTATGCTGGGCCTTGTGTTTTATTATTGTAATATATTACAATGATTGCATACTAACATACCTTGTTGAATTACCTATGTTGCTGGCCTTTTGCCGTAACTGTTACTGGCATGCTGTTACAATATTTACTGTTATACCACTTATTGTTGTGTTCCATATGTTATGCACTTTTACGTTACTGGGTTAATTAAAATAACCTAGCATGCTGTAATAACTCACATTTAAATGTTCTGTTCATTACTAACCTATTCACTTTGAACAAACCTCCACACCACAGCTCAACTTGGTAGACTGGTTCCTATAGATCCACCTATCCTACCTCAACCAGCCATGGCACCGGGTCTCAGCACATCTGGCACCCAACCTACAGCTGCCTCCTCCATCAGTACTGCACCACCAATGGGTTTAACTGCCTCAAGGGATGGGGCCCATTCCCCCTGAGAGTGGGCATGGAGAGGGAGTAGTCACCCAGTGACAGCTACCAGAGATGATGTGCAAGATCATGCACTGTGGGTTTGACAATCACTTGTGCCAGATTGCGGGCAAATTGGTCAACCTGGAGGGGCAGGCTAGCCCTGGTGCCCAGCCCTCAGCACAGCCACCTTTGGGGCAGTGAATGAGTAGTGGTGACTGGTCATGGGTGGGGAGCTCAGTCCCACTGCTGTCATCTGGGGGCAAATGGCTCTCTGATTCCACAACAGCCTCCCCGTCCAAGGTGTTTACCCCCACATGTGTTATACATTGCCCCTGTATGCTTCCTTGTCTGTCTTGTTTGTTTGCAAATTCTACCTCTCCTACCAAACTTACCTCTCTACATGCACTTATATCCCTTCCCACTCTCTTCCACTCTCTTCTTAAGAAAAAAATGGGCATTTGTCTCAAAACAAAGAAAATCATGCCATACATAACTGTCCATTTTGCCCCCATGTACACTTCCCACAGTCACTCATTAAAGCAATAAATCAACACAGTTATGTTGCCCACAGCCCTCTCTCTGTGTTGTGAGGTTCCAAATTCCAAATTCTCTACAACCTGCACAGCTGTTGCTGTACAAGAAATGTTGAGCTATGGGCCTTTCCTACACCTATCCTGCACATCCATATCTGCCTTTCACATTGCTTTTCCTGCCCTGCTTACCTCAATTTATCCACTTTCCTATCACCCCTTTTTTCCTTTCTTTTTTGGAAATAGCGCAGGTTTACTTGGAGCTAAGCATTGTTATGCACATCAGTAAAATGTTCATCTCTGCCAAATCTTGGACTCAGGACCCTGCCAACTAGGGCATAGTGCATTAGCCTACTAGGTCACTCAGCTCTGATAAATAATAGGAGTTTCCATAAACATATCCTGAGTATCAATGATGCACATCAACAAAAAATTTCAACCCTGCAAAATCTCAAACCCAGGACCCTATCAACTACAGCATAGTGCATTAGCCCACTAGGCCACTCAACTCTGGTGTAAAGCTGGTGTTTCCATAAACATATCCTGAGGGCCAGTGACACACTGCTTGCACATATAATGGGAAAAATTACAGCATAATTGGGAGTATGATGCAGACACCAAACCAGTACACAGCCAAATAAATGTTGATGGGTGTACGTGAGGCCTAGGATATCAGGTAGAGTTGGCAACTGCACAGACTGTTGCAAAATGTCCACAGTTGAACCACCTACTTTTAGCACAGTTGTCACAAAACCTATTATGTGTGCTGATGTACTGGCAAGTCAGTAAAGATTGAGATTAGAAAATCATGACAGACAGTTCAGTGTCACATATCATACCCATTTGAACACACATGTTCATGCCAATCCTGTGTAACAGACTATATGTATGCACATGTGTCTTGCAAATACACCTGCTATCTTATTAACTCAGTAGCTTAATCTGTTACATTCCTAGAATTCTTTACATTTAGACACCCACATTCCTAGCTTCTATCCCACTCTGTTGCATGTCAGGTACATGCTTGTCAATACAACAAATTACTGACTGAGCCCTGCAACTTTAAGCAGAACTGGTTGCTGCTACTGTAGTCACTGCCACCCATATTATTAGCATGTCAAAGGTCTGTAGGTTGGAACACACTTGACAAATATGCATAGGCACCCTAAATGTCACCTACCACTCTCTGGATAGCACTATTACATAACATCACCTGGACTGTTATGGGTACCCTCACCCTGGCTATGATGTGACAACACAGCTGATAGTGCTCCCTCACTGACATGTACAGCTTGCTGTCCCCCAGTGTGTTCACAATCCTGAGTATGACTCCTGGGCAGAATGTACCAGCTGCAGCCTACAGCATGTGCAGCAGTATGTTCAGCTACCTGCTACAGACCTACCATACCTCCCAACCACCTACAGCAGGGGATCCACAGAACACCCATACATAAAGGGATGGGGGGATGGTCATTTGACAGGGACATGTGTCACAGTCTTCCCCTACAAACATACACAGCTGATAGAAGCAGCTAGTGCAGCAGCATGCATATTCTGATGCAAATTATGTATGACACTTACATCTGTCTGTCCCCTTACTGACCTCAGCCCCCATTGTTAAACAGTAAACTGACACATAATCAGAAAGTCTGTTCACAATGGTCAAATATACACCAATCTGTGGACAGACCACATAAATCCAGACAGTGGACAGTATTTTTACCTACCATCTGTGATGCTGTAGTCCTCACACCGCGATAATGTACAACTCACAGGCCAGGAAAAGGGCCAAGGTCTACATGAAGGCCTTAAATATAGCACTGTGGTGCCATGCCATTGGCTAATGAAAATGCAACACAGCTGTACTGGATGCAATTAGCAAGTGTGAGCCACAGATTGGTGCACAGGCAATCACCTGTTCATGAGCATTGCCTACAAAAGGGAAGCTGCTGCCTATGGTAAACAAGTCTGTGACTTTCTTTACAAAGACAGACTGTAAGCATTATACTACAAGATTTCTGCACATAAAGGAGAACAGCACTATACACAGCACTGTAATAGAAGTCCGCATGTAATGGGATGCAAATGGGAAGATGCAGTTATGGGAAATAGGGATCGCAACAGTAGATCTGTAGTACATATCTTGGAATGACATATTGCTGTTAGTCAGCAGTCCAGCACCTACAGGCTTCCCTTTTGGCTCTGTCTGCTGTGACATAGATCACAGCTCTGGCCCTCTTGAGTCCCTCCAACAATGGTCGGCTCATTTACAAATGCTACTGGATTGTGTTTTAGACAATAGTGACAGTAAGTACTGGTGGATACAGCTTTCATATCACTCCTCTCAGTCTGTGAATGTCACATAGGCATACTTCAAACATTGTCCAGGTGTCCCTGACTGTTCCTGATGTACTCTGGTTAGGTCACTGTGTACTTCACACCTGTATCTCATCACTTGAGAGCTATGCCTAGCATATCTGTCCACCCCCTACAGCAGGACAGCAGGTTATAGCCAGTAGTAGTGGGGGGACACAGGCCTGGCCTCAGTGACAGAGTGTACATATCGAGCATTCAGTGTAAGGGAATGAATGGAGTATCAGATATTAATGTACCATAACTGTTTTCTGAGGGGTGTGGTGTGCGACAGCCAAATTCCCCACAGTCTGGGAACAACCATTAGATATTGTCCAGCTGTTTGCCAGACATCCACATTTGTCTGGCAGAGGGTCCATATATATCAGTCACGTGTACACATTCTGCAAACATCTGTGTACCATGGATGTCAGACACCTACAGGGAGGATACTCTACAGCACATTTGCAGTGCTGTCTGTCATTGGGTCACACACATGTTACTGGACTGTCCCCATAAACTTGTAGTACCACTCACCTATTTGTTGGATGGTGGCTGTATGACATGATACTGGGGCATTGCCCACAGGGGACACAACACAGTAGATGGCAGTGATGTGTGTGGAGACATAACAACACAGTCTGTCACAGCACACAGGGCCATAATCGCTATACCTATGATCATAGAAAGTTACTAGGCTATTGGCCCTGAGGCTGTCATAAGCCTAGCGCAGAGTTTAGCCCATGTTTATGCAAGTCAGCACCTGATGCCCCAGTCCAACAGGGACACAGGTGATATCCCAAGGCTGTATGTCCTGTTTACTATAGAGTTATCCAGGTTTCACTTAAAAAGGGGTAAAGAGGTACTTTGTCTGATGTGGACAGAATGTCCATTCCACAGCTGGGTGAGTGTCTGGGACACACATCTGACCCACCAACAAGTCCTGGTGATGTCACAGACCAGGTTATGGGTAACTCGAGTGGAGCTTGACTTGCAGATGTGCAGTGTCCCATCAAGGTGGAGTCTGTGATCACCTTGTATGCCAGACAGAAGTCACCTCTGAGAAGTCTGTATGAAACTGGGTAGAGGGATAAGGCTTTTAGCCTGTCTGTGCATGGAAGATGTTTGAGGCCCTGGTATTCCCTGGTGAGGAACCTCTGTGGTCTCCCCAGCTGCTGAATGTACTTTGCGAGGTACATGATGAAAGGGGCATTATATTCAATAATGGGCCTTATTATGGAGGAATACAGGGATGTTATGACCTCCCTGTCCCTGGATGAGATACCCTTATGTATGAGAAGTGCCATGTAGAAGGCTTTCTTTACAAAGGAAGCAACATGGTGCCATCAACTCGTGTGCTCAAATCCCTCACAACTGGTTGCGTGCTTAGGACATTGTTAGTAATGTGATCATTTGTGGGGACATCACTCTCACCAAAGGGGATGATGCATTTTGTGGTATGCTGCCTGAGGCCATGTGTCTAGCAACTCTCATGTGTGAGACCCTCTTGGCAGATGTCTACATCACTGGGGGATTTGGTGACAGCACCCAGCATCCAGTCTTCTGCAAACTTGGTTGGCCAAAACCCACTTTTTGTGCCCTGTCCCTCAGAAGAGTAAATCACACAAAACAGAGACCCCAAGACAGAACACTGGGTTATGCAGCTAGTTATGGGTCTACCGCTTGAGGTGGCTTCCCCTATACTGAGTAGGTGGGTGCTGTCAGTGTGCAAGTGTGCTATCCATCTGGTAACATATGGATTGATGCCTAGCTGTGAGCATATATCTATTATGGCCAAGTGGGGAATACTGTGAAAGTCTTTGGCCAGGTCAAGGTAGGCAGTGTGCACTGTCTTCCCCTCATCCATGGCTTTGGTGATAGTGTCAAAGAAGTCAACCCAATGTAACATGAGTCTATATTAGAACACTGAAGTTTCAAAACTTCAATGTTCTAATATCGAACCCTATTCAGCGAAAGCTGAAAACATCAAACATACAGAACAGCGAATTTTTTCCTAGGGAAAAAATTTGGGTGTTCCAAAACACATACACACAAAACAAGCACACCAAACAAACAGCAATCCACACACATACACCTAAAATCTTACACCTAACCCTACACTAAACTATACACGCACCACTAACTATCCACTTACCTTAACCCAAACCCTAACCCTAAGGTCCATCACTATCGCACACTCACCTCATCTGCTCCCTAACCCTAACTCACCTAACCCACCCTAACCCTCACGTCCACACAATCGCACACATACCTAACCTGTGCCCTAACCCTAACTCACCTAACCCACCCTAACCCTCACGTCCACACAATCACACACTTACCTGAACCCGACCCGTAACTTTCCATCACAGTGCTGAAAATAACGAAGCGACAGAAATGGACAACCAAATTCTTTCCCTAGGAAAACATTCGGTTTTCTGTTGCTTCGATATTTTCAGCTTTCACTGAAAAGGGTTCGATATTAGAACATTCGAAGTTTTGAAACTTCAATGTTCTAATATAGACCCATGTAACACACATGATGTCCCCTTGACAAAGCCAAACTGTGTGAGATCGAGTGTGTGGAGGTTGCCAATGTCCTTGTTAATGATATTCATGATAATCTGTTCCATGGCCTTGTACATCAGGCTAGTTAGGCTGATGGGTCTATAATGTGCCAGATCAGTGGACGCTCCACCTTAGTGTAAAGAGATGCCAGTGGGTGTCCTCCTCTCAGCTGGGACAAAGGCAGTATTCAGGCTTTGGTTAAACACAGTGCCTAATGGTGGTGCAGATTCATGCTTAAGGTCATATAGCATGCATCCTGCCGTGTGATTGAGTCCCATAGAGGCTGTATTCCATGACTTTGAGATGGCAGTGCTGACCTGTTCCCTAGATATGAGGGGAAGGGGACAGGTACTGGAGAATGTCCTGATGTACTGATGGGGGGACAGGGGGTGAAGCTTTCACTGACTGTCAGGCAGCAAGTTTGGTATATCTACAGTACTTGTACATCCGGTGTCCTTGACCACCACTTCTGAGCACATCTGGATGCTTCCTTTGAGGTTGCAGACATATGTGAAGAAGGAGATATGACTGTCTGTAGTGGATGCTGCAAATGTGGGCTCGGAGTTTGCTTTGCAGGATTTCAATAGTGCTCTTACTTGCTTGTTCAAGCTAAGGAGGCATTGCTTCAAATTGGGCACCTGCTTCTTCTTGGTTTTGGACAGCAATATTTCACTCCTGTTATAGAGTCTATTCTTTGCAGATATCCACCAGACATGTTTACTTATCCTTGCAGAGGATGATGTAGACCTGTCGGGTATACTTGACTCCATGCATCTATACAAATGCACATATAGTGCTTTGGTGTATTTGTGGATATTGGTGCCAGTTTCTACAGAGGGGGCTGTGAAGCTGTTTATACCATCCCTCAGGAGGCGGTAATCAACTTTGGAGATGTTTGTATGTCTGATCCTAGCTACATGGGTATTGTGGGAGATGGTGACTACAAACATGACCACTTTATGGTTGGTTTACCACGAATGATTATACTGTAGGAATGTTGCAGTGTTTATCCATGTTGTTTAAAATCATCTCCAAGAGATCTTCACCTCATGTGCAGGTAGCAACTAGCTGTTCCAAGGTGTTTGCATTGCCAAATACCATGAATCTGTGGGCATTTGTGTGCTAGCATGAGTATTTTTTCCAATCTATGTTTGGGTACTTAAAGTCATGCAGGATCAGAATACAGAGTCAAATCCTGATAGAGTTGAACAGGTCCATATAGGCAGAATGGGCTTCCTGGTCACATGTGGGGGCCGGTAGCTGGCTATAATTTGAATAGGGGTCCTGGCAATGTTTAACTGCACCTGGAGGGTCTCCTGTGCATCTTACTGTTTGACCAGCCTGGAGGTGTGCATGTCTTTCATATATAGTGAAACCCCACGTCCCTTGGCTTTACTGTCCACACCTTGGGGTCTGACTGTATGATAGGATGGGTGACAATGTAAGGCTGGGGTGCTCTCTGCAGCTTTGAACCATATGTCTCTGACTGCACAGATGTCAGATTTTCCAGGGTTAAGACTGCTTGCAATTCATGCAGATTCATCTTTAGACTCCTAGCGTTTAGCAGTATGGCCTTCAATTTGTGATTTGTTGACAGCTTCATGCTGGTAGTGTTAACGTCACCACTTTTACTATTAAAGGCACTATGGGGGTGGCAAGAACCATGGCCAGAAGCCTGAAGGCCAGGTGAGAAAGATGGAGGCCATCTCTGGCAAAGCATCATGGTCTGTTGATTATATCATCAAAGGCTGTTGAGTACTGGATCCCCCTGAAATGGCACCAGAAACCAAGCCAATTGTTAAGGTCAATTATTTTCTGATTGTATTGTGGCATATTTCTGAATGCTGCTTAAGGCTAGGGACATACCTACCTGGAACACAGGTAATCAATGGGCTCAATCATGTCTCATGTCATACAATCCAGGAAGGTACGTCTCAGGTCAGGCACACTAATATGGACTATGACAGACTCATAACAGTACCTGTTGTTGTGAGAAAGCAGTGCGTATGTGATATGGCAGATTCTGGTACCTGACGGACAAGTAAACGTGACCTTTTCCATATACAGCCTGGTGAGAGACACATCTGTGTGTCTCACAATGGGTCTCCTATGACTAATATGTTTGATTTATGGTGACGCCTTAGTGGCTGTGGGACACAGGTCTGTCATTATGCATGGTATATAGTGTGGAGGGCTGTGGAGTTCATGTGTGTTTTTGTCTCGGAGGTCTCCTTTGTTTGGGGATGTTTATGTTGAGGACCTCCACATATTTTGGTGTGTGTTGTGTAGGTGTGGATGGTGTGTGAGGTGTACTGATTGTGTTGACAACATTTTCAGTGATAGATATGCAGGCTTGATAGGGTGAGACCACGGACTGTAGGTTCCTAATGTAATTGCATCTCTCACAAATTGTGTTCCTTGGTGGCATTTGTAGATGGTTATCCATGTACATGAGACAGTTGCTACACTGTGTCAGGATGCCCATATCAACCAGACTGGCAGGGGAAACTGTAGGACATTGTCCTGCCATATTTCTCAGAATCTGAGAGAGGAAGGCCAGGGAGACCAAAGGGGTGGGCCTACAGCCTAGGTGTTAAAAATAAACGTAGGAGGATTACACTACCGCGTAAAATTTAGACAGACTATAAGCAAACAGTAATAGGTGTGAGGGACAAGATGCAGTTAAACACCTTAGAGAAAATGCAGCAAGTAGCAGGAAACAGCAGGATGAGGAGGGAAATGCATGCTGTATTGCCACTATGTTGCTGATAGCCACATACATACTGTGGTGAGAGATTGTGGGGTATGATGTGGGAGTTAGCAGAGGATAGTGCTGAAAAATGTGGATGTGCAGGATGTGAACATAATGGAGAGCAACGCATGTGGTCCTGTGATGTGTTCCCCTCTTCTTGTCTTTCAAGAGTGATGTACAGATGGAGGAACCCACCTTTTTCTGCAGCCGAGAATGAAGTTATAGTTGACAGCCTCAGACTGCATCATGACATCCAGCTGTCAAGCAGTTGCCATAATCAGGAACAAAGTGCTGCACTGTGGGCAGATCTTGTTGCATCAGTAAAGCATGTTGGGCTACAGGAAAGAAGCTATGAGCAGGTCCAACACTAGGCCACTGACATGATAAATGCTGCATGGCAAAGGGACGTAGCTGTGACTGGGGACCATGCTGGCACTGGTGGAGTGCCTGCAACACAACAACCACTCTCAGTCACAGAGGAATTCCTGGCAAACCTGGGTTCAGCCACCAGCTCGCAAGCATCCATCACCCCATATATTATGGAGGTGGGTGGCACAGCTTCCACAGCAGAGGAGTGCCCAGGTAAGCCTCCTGTGGTCATCACTTTAATACTGTCTCAGTCATAGTGGCAGCCTCTGCATATCTGTACATGGATGTCAGGTCAATCTGCATTTGGGGGAGGGTTGTAACGCATGTGTGTGCACACATAATCAGAATGTCAGCAATGTAAGCAGTAACACAATTTGTACTGTACATGTAGATATATGTAGATATTATCCTGTACCAAAGCTACATTTGTGTTTGCTGATAATACCTCTCCCCAACAATTCCATATGTACATCTGGTGTGGCTGGAGTTCAACGTCTTGCAGCTGGTGAGTGTGAAACTGTTTTGTTATGGCTCATCTATACCCTAGGAATGTTAAGGGCTGCCAGTTTGCCATGGACACAACTGTTAATCTTAGCCATAGTACACTACTTGTATGTTCAGTTGTGGAGGGGTTCATTGCAGTGCATTGTATTGGTAATCACAGTAGCATATTTGCAGGAGCTATAACATATTTGCATGTATTTTTGTGAAGATGTGTGCAGTCTACAATATAGGGGGCAACAGTATGGTGGAGACGGATGCACTGTGTTTTAGGGGAAGGTCCATCACATACACTGACATGTTGCTTATCTCGCAGGTGTATAGTATTGGCAACATTAACCAGATGCAGCTGCACTGCATGTTGTTAAGGGCCGGTTTTGTCTGTGTCTGTTGTGGTCTGCTTGTGTGTTGTGTATGGGATCAGTAATAAGGTGTGATATGTATAATGCAGTTGTGGCACCTCACCTGTATGTGTGTATGTGTGGATCAACAGACATAATAGTGCACGTATTAATGTAGTCATATTGTCTTCCACCTCACAGGAGACTGTGGGGGTTGGAGTCTGTCCTCGTCTCAACCTGATGTCAGTGTCTCATCGAACTCTGATGATGATGGTGGCCATAGTGAGGCACAGGTGGGGTTGCTGGGGGCTGAATCTGTCCCATGGGTTGACATCCCCCAGTGCCCATGCACACAGTCAGTGTGCCCACACATACCCAGTCCCCTGCGGCCACAGATATTGGACAGTCAAAGGGTGCTGGCATCGAACAGGAGAGTGTGGCACCTATGGCATCTGTGACTGTAGACACTAGCCATAACCAGAGAGCCCGGTGAGGCCCCCACACAGGCAGATTGACAGGGGTGCTCAAAGAAGGACTGCTTCCCATCCACCACCTGACACATTTTCAGTTCATTATGGTGGCACGGGCATGTTCTGAACATAACACCAGACGGATGCTCAGATCATGGATTCATCACTGTCTGGCATCCATGACTCCATCCACAACATTGGTGATGTCATGCTTAATCGCTCATTGTTTGTTCTGGAACATGTGGTGGGAGTAAGGCATCGGACACATGGAGGTAGGTCAGCACCAAAATCAGCTGAGAGTCCACGTGGCCATGCACACAGTCACACACCCATAGTGGCAGTACCACCAGCACTAGAGAAGGGAGGGTGCTGTCTACACCACAACGTGGCAGGCCATAGGCACATGGTCCTGGGTGGTCCCATGAGGGACACAGGCCCAGCAGACACCAGTCACCATCAGCAAGTAGTACCACATGAGAACCTGGGCATAGTGGTGCCCATGCCACTCCTGACAGAGCCAGTTCCCATGTTTGTAACCAGAGATGGTGAACTGTACATTCTTCCATGTACGATCCACAGCTGTCCAACATACCCTTGTGTAGGGCTAGCACATGGCTTGACTGTGTACATGCACACACTCACACAGCACTGTCACATGCAGGTCACTAACAGACACGCACAGCTCCTCTGCATGGCCCAGCTGACCAGCACCCCTCCAGGCACACACACACACACACACACACACACACACACACAGTGTCAACTGTGTGGCACAGCCTAGGCCTTTGACAACCTCACACCACACCCTGTTCATGTGATGATACCTGTGCCACATGCCTTTTATCTAAACTATAGATGCAGGGACATGCAAATATGTGTCTGATGCACAGGTTGGCTATAGTACATTTAATGTCTGTTTGTAGTGCAGTAGTGTTATGCCCTGTAAGGTGCTGTCTGCTGGTATGTGTCATGAGTACACATCAAAGTGTATGTACCTTTGTTCCATGAAGCTGCATTGGTGGTAGTACTGCTGACTGACTGGTGTCTCACACACCATTTTCTGTTTCTGTCCGAGGCATCTTTGTGTCTACACTGTGGAGAGCTGGTGCCAATACAGCGGCTCAGGATGGCATGGTGGCAATGCAGAAATGTGACTTTGCCAAAGTACGGCTGTATATGTGCATGGTTACCTAGGTGCATATGTGTAGAACAGTGTGTCGGGGACAATGGGGGCAGACAGCATAATCTTGCATGCATACCCCATGACACAGCATACTACTCTTGATGCATGTCACCTGGGAGTTCAGTAGGATCATACGTTCATAGGATCATAGGAGTTTACTAGAGTAATGGCCCTGGAGCCCTTACAAGCCTAGCCATAAGTTTATCCCAGAAAGAAACATCAGTCAGCACCTGCTGTCCCTGTCAATGAGGGACACAGATGGGACCCTGAGACAGAATTGTGGTTTCCCATCCACTCATCACAGTTGCACTTGAAGAGGATCAGCGTGGTACTCTGTTTGATGTGTATGAAAAGTGTATTACTGAGACAGGGAAGCCTCTGGGAGACAAACCCATCTCTCCAGCAGGTTGTGCTGATGTCACATATCAGATTCAGACCTGTCATGCAGGTAATGCATAAGGAGTTAGACTTACAGATATTGGGCAGCTGCAGTAGGGCAGGGTCCAACATTGCCTTGTAGGTGTGACACAGCCCACCTCTGAACAACCTGTCTGATACCAAGTGGAGCAATAGTGATTTGAGCCTGTCTGCATGGGACAGGTGTTGGAGGCCATGGATTACCTTTGTGAGGTATTTCCATGGCCTTTCCAGTTGGTGCAGATGTCTGGATAGGTACATAACAAATGGGGTGTTGTAGTAAAATATTAGTTTACGGAGTGAGGACTATAGAGAGGCAATGACCATCTTTTCTCTGGATGCAATCCCTTTACCTATGAGATGAACCACATACAAGGCTTTTCTGACCACTGCTGGTACATGATGGCTGAATGCAAAGTTATCAACCTGAGTACACAGGTCTCTCAACACAAGCTGTGTGTTTAGGGGGTTACCATTGATGTGGTAAACAGTGGGGGTCATGTCTTTGCCGAATGATATGATGATACAGTTTTTTGCATTTAGCTTGAGTCTAGGACCTTGGCACCAGTCCATAGTTGACATAAGGCTGTCTTGCAGTATGTTAACATCATTTGGGGAGTTCATGACAGACAGCACCCAACTTACAGTCATCCACAAACTTGGCCAGTACCTACAAATGTAGGTGGTGGCAGGTAGTATTCATCCATAGATACATGTGGATTATTTAGGGGCAGCAGCTTCTCACAGGGCCTTAAAATGTATACATAATGCACATACATAGGTAGGATAGACTAGGGTTGCCACCTTATCAAATGTACAATGTGGGACATTTTTTGTAGTAACGTGAGAGTTGTCAGGACAAATCATACCCATGGCAAGTGCAGTGGGGAGAACCTCACTTTTTTGACAATATAACAGCTTATTTTTGTAGCATTTGCCTCAACTATGCCATTTCTTATAACATTTGTGATGTAAAATGACTGTTTTTTGCAACTATTAGAATAATATCCTACACTCTTGGGACATTGTTTTTAGTTGTTTTCACAGGACACACCTGGCCAAACGTGGAGTGCAACTTGCACAGTGTGACAGATGGGAACCCTAAGACAGTCACACTGGTGTAAGGGGATATATGTACATACACACATGAACTGCCCTTCTTGAGAGTAGAACCCCTACCTGTTCAGTTATATGTACTATAATGCTACATGTGTACTGCATGTGCCACAAAGCTTATGTGTATTTTGAGTGTCTGCCATTACTGTTCAGGTGGATGACATCTGCAGGCACTGTAAAAGTTGCCAATGGGGGGTTAACAGGTTTGCACAGGCCCTTAAAATTGTGTAACCATTGCATACACACAGGCATGATAGCCACACTGCTGTGAGAGGATATGCTTACACACACCCATACATTCACTGAGTTGCTGATTTTGAGATTAGAACCACTACCTATGTACTTATCACATGCATCATGGAGCTATTGTGTTTAGAATGTGTCTGACTGTGCTTCTAAGGTGGATGACATCAGTAGGCCCTTAAAAGGCTGTTAATGGGGGGTTAACAGGTCCTTAAAATGTATAACCATCACACAGGCAAGACAGCCACACTGCTGCAAAGGGATATGCCTACACACACACATACACTCACCAGTTTTGAGATTAGAAGCCCAACCTATCTAGTTATATACATTACAGTACTACATACTTATTGCATGCACCACAGAGGTATTTTGTTTAGAAAGTGTCTAACTGTGCTTCTAAGGTGGATGACATCAGTAGGCCCTGAAAAGGTTGACAATGGTGGTGGGGGGTTAATATTCCCTTAAAACTGTATAACCATCACACATACAGGCAAGACAGCTGCACTGCTGCAAGGGGATATGCTTACACACACACACACACACACACACACACACACACACACACACACACACACACACAGGGTTGACAGTTTTGAGAGTAGAACCCCTACCTATCTAGTTATATAGACTATAGTACTACATACTTGTCGCATGCGCCACAGAGCATATGCATCTGAAGAGTGTCTAACTGTGCTTCTATGGTGGATGACATCAGCAGGCCCTGTGAAGTACGCCAATGTGGGGGTTAACAGGTAGGCAAGGCCCTTAAACTGTATTAGCATTGCACACACATAGGCAAGAAAGACACACCGCTGCAAGGGATATACATATGCACACATACACACACACACTCACAGAGTTGCCATTGTTGGGATTAGGACCCCTACCTCTCTAGATGTATATACTATAGTGCGACATAATTCTCACATGTGCCACTGAGCTTATGTGTTTGGAGAGTGTCTAACTGTGCTTCTAAGGTAGATGACATCAGCAGGCCCTGTAAAGTAAGCCAATGTGGGGGTTAACAGGTAGGCACAGGCCTTAAAATGTATTAGCAATGCATACACATAGGCAAGACTGACACATTGCTGCAAGGGGATACACTTATGCACATGCACACACATTCACAGAGTTGCCATTGCTAGGATTATAACCCCTGCCTATCTAGTTGTATAGAGTATAGTGCTACATACATATTGCTTGCACCACAAGAGCTTATGTGTTTGGAGAGTGTCTGCCACTCCAAACACATAAGCTCTTGTGGATGACATCAGCAGTTGTTGACAGGGAGGCCATTGTTGTGGAGGAGACTAGTCACAGGGCCATTGCACAGATATAGGCCTGTTGGGCATGTGTATGCTGCTGTATGTGGAATATCTATGCACACACAAGGTGGATGATAGGAGATTAGAACCCCTGCCTACTTGCCAATACATACTATAACTCACTGACACACCACTGGTAACAACTGGTAGGCAAGTGGCTGCAGCACTACATAACTCTATACCTTGCTGTGTTTGTGTGCATGTGTGTGTGTGTGTGTGTGTGTGTGTGTGTGTGTGTGTGTGTGTGTGTGTGTGTGTGTGTGTGTGTGTGCATGTGTGTGTGTGTCTCTCTCTCTCTCCCCCTCTGTCTCTCTCTCTCTCTGTCTATATATATATATATATATATATATATATATATATATATATATATATATATATATAAGCTCTATATGTGTATCTATATAACACTCTACAGATACATATATATATTTCTTATATGTGCCACATACTGATAGATAAGGGTAATCATGTCTGATGGGCATAGGGAGAGATAGTTAGCTATACATAGCTGTCTGTATTCACAGAGATATATTGACATCTCAGTTCTATAGGCAGAAGAGGCTTCAGATAGTGTAGCACCATGCCCAGTGTGACCTTCGGTACTTACAAGGGGACTCCAGTCCAGACCTGCTTTTGCTCCTGTCTGGGATTTTGTGTGCTACAGCCAATTGGCTGTTGCACCTAATTACACAGTCCAGCATCTCTCTGATATAATGTCCAAGGGATTCCCCAGCTGTGTGCTGGCTGTAATATCTGACTCATACCTAGGGTATGTACAGATTGTATTTGACTGAACAGGGTTTTTCATCTTATGTCCGGTATGCTTTACACAGCAATGTGATTTTCTGGTACCCCTGCTACTGCATGACCTGTTCTGCACTTTCTACATTTGTCTGGCCAGTAGTTCATCCTTCTCCTTATATGTGGGATTTTGTTCTGCTCCAGTTCCTGCCTTTGTCCACAGCTGCAGCTCTATGTAGTTGTAGGTATGCTGTGACTGGGGTACAAGATGCAACACTACACAAAGGGTTACTGACTAAATACCTCTGATTGTACTTGTTTTGCAGGATGTCCAGCATTGTGCCCCATATGTCTGCTCTTGTCCTCAGACCATTTGTGTTGTATTGGTATTATAATGCTACATGGTACCTATACCTCTCAACCTATTAGAGCAAGAAATCTGGACAAAGCCATATATAAAAGTGGGACAATTTTTTAATATTGCTCTTGCAAACTTAGTTGGTAGAATAACATATTTTGTATTAGCAGGAATTTTCTGAAGGGTATGAAGTCTGCATGTCAAATGTCTGCCATTATTTTCTAAAGTCAACTTTTATTGATTCGCCACTAGTCTGCCAGAAAACTGCAATGTTATGAAAAACAGACCAGAAATATGAGGCAAAAATGTGGGCATTCTGCAAAACTTTTGAGAGGTATGATGGTAGCTACTAATGTAGTTACATGATTGCCTTTACATCCTGCTGCTACTCTGACTTGTTACAACCTGTTGTTCTACTAGCCACCATCTAGGTTACTCAGAGTTGTGTACTGTCCATATCTGTGGCCTCTGTTCCTCCATTGTCTCTGGCTTTTTCCAGCTTTCTTGAAGTAACAAATAGTGACATATTGACAGTCTGTAGATCTCCTACCATAGGTGTAGCTCACATGCAAAATAGTAGGCATAGCCAGTCTCAAACCATGAGCACCATCAACCATGGCAATGTACTTAACCCACTAAGCCACAACAGCCACCAGACAATGCAATTTAATTCCTGATACTATCAACCACAGACATACATCGCACATTGAACCCTGCATATTGTAGAAATGGAACATGTCACCAGATTGATTGGGACAGACCTGGGATTGTGTGATCTGCTGCTATTACCTTGCAAACACAATGCTGCTTTAGTTGTATGGCAACACAGGTGTGTTAGGGTTAGGAGACTCTAGCATTGACAATCATGCATCTGTCCTATGACCCTGCTGTTTGTCATTTCCCTCACATAGTGCAGTGGGTTTTGCTGCCTTGGGGTCACTGCATATTACAGAGTGGCCAGTATTGGGCAGAGAGTTCCTATTATCCCACATAGCTGTCAGCTGTCTGCAGGTATCCCAGTAGCCCACTGTATTCACTAGCATACATGCAGCAGGTCCATAGATATGCTACCATAGTCTAGTACCACATACATTTGTCGTAAAGAAGAGTGACTTACCTTGTGCCTGCAGCAGTTGAGATAATAGTGCTGCTGGGCTGACTCTGTCAGATACATGCAGTACACAGCCAATACATGGTAAGGTACAGGTTTTATGGTGTGGCTGGCATCCTTTTTACTATGTATGTGATTTGGAGTGAGGTGTTAGTCCCTAGGTCCCTAGGATGTCAGTGCATATGATATATGTTGCCTCTTTGTCAAAGCCAGTGCATACAGGACACACCTAAGTCTGCCTACAAGGACAGGCATAGGGGTTCCTTCTCCAAGTTCCCCTGTGGTTGTGGGGACCTTGATACTGGTGGGGGGGGGCTGTGTGTCCCTTCCATGTGATGTTCCTGCCACAGCTGTTTCTGCAGGACCATATTACATAACATGGCACATACTGTGAACATGTGTGCACATGTGGCTGGAGGGTACAGCAGGGCTCCACCAGATATATCTAGGCAGCAGAACCGTGACTTGAGCAACCCTAACACATGCTCTATGATGTTCCTATTTTGTGCATGTGCCTCATTATGGCATTCTTCAGTTGGTGTGTGTGCATTTCTGTTGGGTGTCATCATCCACTATTCCAGTGCATAGCCAGCGTTCCTAGTAGATGGCTATATGGGATGTCTCCCCTGGCAAACATCTGGTACAGCTGTGATGAATGCCAGATGTGGGAGTCATGATAATTGCCAGGGCTGCCAGCACACACATTCATGATAATGCCCTGGGCATTGCACATGACCTGGCAGTTGTTGGAGTGATACGCCTTGCAGTTGATGTAGACTCTACACTCCTCACCAGGTGGTGCTTTGATGTGCACATAAGTGCAGTCTATGGCACCCAGTACCTCAGGGTAGTGTGCTACACAGTGGAAGAGATGCATATTGCTGGCCCTTTCCTCAGGGGTGCAGGGTAAATATATGTGTTCACTGGCATGTGTTTGCATGGCAGCCAGGAAATGGTAGAGCACCCTGGATGCAGATCCCTGTGAGACCCCCATCATGTCTCCAGTATGTCTTTGAAAAGCACCTGTAGCTAGTATTTTTAGGACTACACATACCTTTGTTTCCACTGTGATGGTTTCCCCTTTGTTGACTCTAGGTCTGAGCTGAGGGCAGCAAAGCTCGGTGAGTTCTTGTAGTATGTCTCTTTCCACCCTTTAGCTCTCTACAATCTCCAGATCATGTAGCCCCTGGAAGGTTACCCTGGGCCTGAACACTCTTTACCTTCACAGTCTAGGCCTATTGTCAGCATCAGCACCAGCACTGACCTCAGCCTCTAGCACATACAGATTTAGCAGAGCAACAGCAGCCCCTATCATTTTGTCAGTTAAAATTCCCAATTCTGTACTCCAATGGTGCAGAGTATGTGGGAAGACGCAGACTGAAGGATGTATACAGACTTTATAGTGGCGCGCTCCAGATGCAGCCTGTGGAATTGGCTGAATATGATGCATTCCACCTGTCAGGTCTATCATTGAAGGTTTTGAATGGCCCAGTGTCAGTGGAACAGCCTTTCCCAGGCTATTTCCTTGTATTTTTTTTAATTACTTTCACTGCTAAGCAGTGGATGCTGTGCTCACCCCGCGGTGCTAGTATAAATAGTGCTCAGCAGTTTAGGCACACCCCCATGCACTGGCATGCTCAGCTTAGCTTAAACCAGCTACAACACATGCTGTGGGGCTAAACACAGCTTAGCAGCACTGGATACACATCCCTTGTTTAGCTGTGCTTAGCTGAGTGTAAATGGGCGCCGCTCAGCTCCAATCCATTTAAACACAGCATAACACACCTCTTTTTGATGTCAGCTACCTGTTCTACTAACACCAACACAGTTCTGGCCCTACACAGGTTTTATCTGTGGACACAGTGGCACATTTTTGCCATTCAGTAACCCTAGCTCATTTGCATACAGATCCTTGCATATTCCCTGGATGCTTCACTACTCCAGGGCCTGCCTCCTTAGCAGCCACTGAAACCTGCCATTGTACACACTTCATGCAGGGCACTATAATGCATTATTTTTGCTAATGTTTTATTTTCAGTTTTTCAACATTTTAATACTTTTTTTTTGCATAATGTTATATTTGCGTGTGGCTGTGTGCCGTGCAAATGTAATATGTATATTGAAAAAAAATATATATTTTATAATTATTTGCATTGCTTTTTGGACTCACTGGGCATAGTTTTGGCCATTTCCATGCCTACATTGCAATATCCAACCTTTTTTTGTCTTTTACAGCCCCTGTTTAATTTTTACATTTCTGTACACGGTTACTTTCCGTGTACATTTCTGACACCAACACACCTCCTACATGGGTACCATTCAGCTTATTGGATTGCAAATCACCCTCATTTGCATGGATTTCACCTGCTTATGAGGTGATTTGCATTCCACAGACACTTCCGTGTCTGCACACTTGTGCACGTCCCTCTGCTCTGTTTACTGGATCGCTCGGCTGCCGGTTTGCGTGTTGCGGCCATGCCACTATGCCTGCATGGAAAATCACTCTGTGTAGGCTTTATTGAATTCCTCCAAGGTCTTCCACAAGGTGATGTACATCTTAAATAAACATTGAAGCTACGTCAAACAGAAGGATTCATAAATACCCTATGCAACTGTGCTTTAGTGTGGATCTGAGCTCCACTGATATGCACTATATAACTTGTACAATTCAGGAACACCACAACAAGATCAAAGTATAGTTTTACCCATGCTTATGAATCCCTCACAGCAGTCAACCTGTCAAAGTGACAGTGGTGTAAGGAACTCACAAAGATGACAATCAGCTTGAAATTATACACCAACAGCATTGCATGAATATTGCTACATGCTATCAACAGAGGTGGCAGTAACATGAGTGAGATGTATGAAAGATGTATGAAAGCAGCAGTTCTATTTCAACCTGGTTCTGTCACAGTGACCAAATGCACAGGCAGTGAAAAATATACCGTACTCAAGCAAGTATTTATCAATGCCATGCAGGTGTCAGTAACCTGGTAGCATACAAAAATATTAAAGAAAAAAATACATGTGAATGCAGCTATATAAAATGATTTTCTGTAGCTATTGAATACTTAACCTAGTTACATGTGAAACATTTTTTAAAAGTATTTAAAGATAAAGATACAAAAAAAATAAATTTGGCAGCTATGTACAAGATAGAACATGTGGAGTCCAAATATGCCCTGTTCAAACCTTCAGCAGTGAAGCAGCAGCAGCAATGATCTGTGGACCAATGGTGATAGAGTCTTGCCATTGTGGAAACCATCATTGCCATTAGTGGACAGGTTCTACAAATTTTACCAATAGTTACTGATAAGTCAGGAAGGCAGCAGCTGTGACAGTCGATGCAAATGACTGGGTGTAGTGTGAGTTTGGTGAAGCTGTGGCAAATGGCTTTTGGACTTAATTAGAGAGGTTCTTGTAAACTATCCTGAAATCAGGAGGGATCAGTGGGCATTCAGAAGACTTTACTCAACAAGAGTGAGGAAATGCTATGGACATAGCTATGTGAAAGGAAAATGTATGAAATCTTGGAGCTGTTAGGAATGGCCTCCTCTGAGGAGAAGTTACGAGAAAAAAACTATTGAATAGCTGTGTTTTTAAAGATGAGGTCAGCATGGTGACATAAAGGTGTGAATACGATCTGATCACATACACTAAAGTAGTGGGACGTTAGGCTGACAAGATTAAAATACTATTTCAACATTGTGTGGAAACAGGGAAAATACCTCTGATTGGCAAACTGTATCCAGTAAGAAGGCAGGGGACTGTGTGATAATTATAACGGTAACACAATCCTGAAAAGCTTATGGCAGAGGGCTAGAAACAATAATTCATCTGATAGTCAAGTTTCTGAATCTGGATTAGCAATGTTGATTCTGACCTTACAGTGGAACTGTGGATAAACTCTCTGCACTTACAGAAGTATTTAAAGAGTCAGTTAATTATTCAATCATGTCTACATGTGTTGTTTTGGTTCTTGAGACAGCATACTGCTGCCTACATAGGAATGTCTTTTAGAAGGTCTTAGAATAAAATGGGTTCTGGGACTGCTATTAAATAACATTCAGCCCTTGTATTTCCAATGGAAAAGTTGTATATGAATTGTTAAGCACATTTAAGGTGCATGTGGGATTCTGTAGAGGGTTTGCTTTGTCTCCCATCCTCCTATTCCTGTTCATGAACAAGATATGAAGGTGCAGCAGAAGTTTGTACTTTATGCAGTTTAGGGAGTGTAGTATTGTATCTGTTGTTTGTAGGTGACTTTGTCCTCTTGGCCTCAAGTGATTGTAATCTCTTGCATGCACTCAAGTCATTCACTGCAGATTGTGAAGCAGATGGGATGACAGTCAGTACTTCTAAATCTGTGGTCACCATTCTCCCCTGGAAAACAGTGGCTCGGCCTATACAGTTGAGAGTGTGTCAACAGCCTGAGGTATATAACTTAAAGTATATCAGTTTATGGTTAAAGTGAGGCTGGGGGTTCAGGAGACTGAGCAACAGATGGATGTAGCAGCAGCAGAGGTATCAGTACAAGTTTAGTTCCAGACTGTAGCCATGAACTGAGAGTCCTACAATGAAGTTCTTCAACTACCAGTAAGTCTGTGCTCCCATACTTATCTGTGTTCATGAGCCTTAGTTACTGGCCAAAATAGTGAGATCATGGATATAAGCTGCACAGATGAGGTTTCTCTCTAGAGCTTCTAGGCTCATATCCAATAAAAGAAAAAGAGGATCTTGGCATATAAGGGAATCCTAGTGTAGAGGCACTCATCATTAAGAGTCAGTTTATGTGTTTTACCACCTAGTAAGGATGCCACCTTGGTGCCTCTCATATGAGTTCTACCATGTACAACCCCAAGGGAGATGAACCCAGGTTAGACTTAGGGCATGGTTAAAAGATGTATTTTTCACCTGGCATGGAGATACCCTGGTTGAGCTACAGACAATTTGAGGAAATATGGAAGTCAGATTTGGCCTGCTCAGTTTACTACCACTCTGACCACCTCCAAGATCAGGAGTTTTGAGGGAACAGTTAATTTATTAAAGGCAACTCATTTGAAAGCAAATTGGCAGAACATTTGTAACCAAAAGCATTTTGGGCAATAGACAGTAGAGATGCATATCCTTTTCCCCACTATTGTGTGACTTTGGAGTAGGTATATTTAAGTTCAGGGGTGAGTAGATGTGGGTTGTCCTCCACTAGGGGGTGCCGGGTGCATGCCCCCTGCAAAAAAAGAGTTTTTTTTTTTACTTTTGCAAAAACTGCCTTCTGATCAATTATTTTGATTGATTTATGTTTGGTGGCACTACTGTCATTGCATTAGCATGAATCCCAGTTTAAACATAGATGGATGAGCACTATGAAAAGACATGGGGGGGGTTTAATAAAGTCTATGTGTTTTTTTTCTGTGTAGGTATTGTGCTGCGCTGCTTACATGGGTGCGAACATTTTTAGATTCATTAAGCTCTGCTGAGCGGTGCTCATGAGCGCACCAAAACAGACACTTCTGTGGCATGCAAATCACCTCATAAGCAGGTGAATCTCATGCAAATGAGGCAGGTTGAGCAATCCAGCAAACAGATAGGCAGCTCTGCAGACCCTGTATCAGTGTCCACGTGTGCACAGAAAAATTCCATGTACAGGACTGTAGACAGCCAAAGGGACTGTAAAAATGTAGGTAGATTGACAGAAATGGCACTGCACACACAGATATGAGCAAAACGATCCCCTGTGTGTTCCAAAAGTTACAGTAAATATATTACATTTTTTAATAATCTTAGCATGTTTGCAAGACATGCCACAGTGCGCAAACATGCCTTATTAAAAAAGTGGAAAAATCAAATATTAATATCATGAGATCGAAATGTATTACAGGACCCTGTGTGCAGTATCTACAATGATGCACTGGTGCTGTTGCTAAAGTGGAAGGGCTTGGAAGCATGTAGTATCCAGGTTGTGAGCATAGATCCCTTGGCAAATGAGGTGGGGTTACTGAATAGCATAATGGGGTAACCGTGTCCACATATCATTAACTATTTCTTTCTCAGATACTAACTCCAAATCCTTCCTGTGTGTATGTGAGTAGAAATTGTACCTGTCTGAATATATTGTTAAAAATTTTTTTTCAGTTTTGTGATAATTCACTGTAATAATTTCACTGTAATTACACTAGTTATGTACACTTGGAGATTTTCTCCCCGGGCCTCTGCTGAAAATGGACCTGTATCCAGTCAGACTTTCCCAGTTAACAAATGTAAAATAAATACATAAAATAAATAATACCCCCTCCATGTAGGAAGAGAAGTGTGTTGGTGTCTACAGAAGAGGTAGCTGACATCAAGAGACGGTGTGTACAATAACTTCTAAGCTGATTGGAGCTTAGCTGCACCTTTTGCTTGGCACACTGTCATGCTGAGCATGGCAGCCTAAGGGTGTGTGTGCACTGATGTCGAAGCGTTGTTTACCTACAGTGTGTGTGTTTTTGTGTGTTTGCATGGCTCACAACTGTGTTGAGCATGGAAGTTTGGGTGTGTGTGCACTGACTGCTAAGCAGTGTTTACCTACTGGGTGCGTGTTTGTGCAGTGCGCCACAGTGCTCAGAGTATCTAAAACGCCAGTGATGCCTTAATTAGTGCTGATCCTCGCTTAACTTCAACTAGAGCCATTAAATGATGTCAATGATATATTAGGTAGGTGCACTGCATCATAGGTAGCCAATCATGCAGGCAGCACCTACAGTAGAGCACTATAAAATATGCATATACCCTACAATCTGATTTTTCACCCATAGTCTGCACCATTGGAGTACAGACGTGGGAATTTTAACTGAAAGAATGCTAGGGACTGCTGCAGGTTTGCTACATTTGTATGTGTTAGATGGTAAAGACACTGCTGCTGCTGCTGCGACTGCTGACAATAGGCCTAGCCAGAGAAGGAAGAGAGTGTTCAGGCCCAGGGTAACCTTCCAGGATCTACATGAGCTGGAGATTGCAGAGCACTACAGGGTGGACAGGGACATACTGCAAGAACTCACTGAGCTTTGCTAACCTCAACTCAAGCCAAGAGCCAACAAAGGGGATCCCATACCGGTGGAAACAAAGGTATGTGTAGCCCTTAGGATAATAGCCACAGGTACCTTTTAAAGACCAACTGGGGACATGATAGGGGTCTCACAGGCATCAGCATCCAAGGTACTTCACCAGTTCCTGGATGCTATGCTACCACATGCCAGTGAGCACGTATATTTTCCCCTCAACCCTGAGGTGAGGACTAGCAATATGCAACACTTCTACCATGTAGCACACTACCCTGCGATACTGGGTGCCATAGATTGCACTCATGTACACATCAAGGCACCACCCAGTGAGGAGGGTAGAATCTACATCAACTGCAAGGGGTACCACTTCATCAACTGTCAGGTCATGTGTAATGCCCAGGGCATTTATCATAAATGTGCTGGTAGCCCTGGCAGCTATCAGAACTCCCATATCTGGCATACATCACAGCTGTACCAGATGTTTGCTAGGGGGGACATCCCACATGGCTATTTAGTGGGGGATGTTGGCTATGCACTGGAACCATGGATGATGACACCCATCAGAAATGCACACACACCCACAGAAGAATGCCATAATGAGGCACACGCACAAACTAGGAACATCATAGAGTATGTGTTAGGGTTGCTGAAGCCACAGTTCCGGTGCCTCGATATATCAAGTAAAGCCCTGCAGTACTTTCCAGCCACATGTGCACATATATTCACAGTATGTGCCATGCTACACAATATGATCCTGGGGAAGCAGCTGTGGCAGGATCAGCATAGGGAAGGGATACACAGCCCCTGACCAGTGCCTATGTTACCACAGCCACATTCACAGGAGGACTCAGAGGAGGAACTCCCCCTGATGATGCCACTGTAGACAGACATAGGCATGCCCAGTACGCCCTGGCATTGGCTAAGAGACAACACATAGTATATTAACTGACAACCTGGGGCCCCAGGGACTGACAGCTTACTCCACCTCACATACATATATTAAAATAGCTGATGCTAGGCAACCCACACAACCTGTATCTATCCATGTATTGGCTGTGTACTGCTTGCATCACACAGAGTCAGCCCTGAACTACAGTTCTGTCAACTGCTGCATTCTCAAGGTAAGTCTCTAACCTACACACTAATTGTAAGGATTACTATAATAAGTTATCATATGTATGAATCTGCTGCTGTTATGCAAGAAAATATAGTGGGCTATCTGGTCAGAGTTAGCATCCACATGGGACAACTGAAACCCAGTCCAGTAGCATATGTTCCTTAATTTTCACTAGGCCTCATGGTTCAAATATTCACGACAACAGGCAAGGAAAATGTTAAACAGTGGGCAGACATGATATTTGGACTACTGTCTACCCAAGCTGATCATGATCTGTTGTTCCCCCTTCCCCAACACAGTGGTCTACCCATATAACTGCTTTAACAGAATATCAGCTATGGTATAGCAGTGGACCAGGCAATCTCAGGGCTGTAACATAGATAGCGCACACATTGTATGTCTCTCTTCACGCAGGATAAAATTGTACATATGTATGCTGTTGAATGCGTGATGGATGACTCCTCTCTGTCTAGTGACCTGTGTGGCTCAGGCGACTAGGGAGGCAAGCATGGTTGATGGTATTGATGGTTCTAATCTGGAATTACTCACATTTTTTTGCATGTGAAATAGTAGTATGTTGTTTTTTTCACAGAATGTCATACGTCTCAACCTCTTACTGCAAGAAATCTAGACAAAGCCAGAAAGATTGGGGGGACAAAGGCCCAAACATAGGGACAGAGTTTAAATATTGGTTCATAAACCTTGCTAGAAGTAAAGGTGTTGCAGTAGTACATATATTCTGATGGATATAAAGTCTGACACACAATTATTTGTCTGTAATTAGTAGAATGTATTGATGTCAACATTCAATAAAGCACCAGAAATCCACAAATGTGTGAGAAATGGACAAACCATATGAGGCAAAACTCTGGGCATTCTGTGAAAATCAGGACAGTTGAGAGGTATGCAGACTGTCTGTCTGTTAGTGGTGTAACATTACCAACCCCAGTCACATTGGGTTGGGAGGGTTGCCTAATGGTTAAGGTGTTTGCCTTACAAACACAAGGTACAGGGTTTGAATCTCACATGGGATAACTGGCTAGGCTTAAAATGACTCACAAGGGCAGTTAGTCTAGTATTAACCTATGAAACTATGAACATATTTAGTACAGCAGACAGCTTTTGAGTGAAGTGCAGTACTGCAGAAACAGGGGTGGATGTTAATGTCTGTAACATACAAAATCCTGGAATAGAATATAGGTAGGCGTGTCTGGAGTCACATTATAAGTGCTGACATTCCCACTGGGCATGCCCGTGCACTTAGTAAAAATGAACACAATTCTGTAGGGCCTTCACCGAAATGACCTGTTATCTATAAATGTCTATACATATAGACATATACATACACATATACATCTATCAGTATGAGTCTCTCGCATGCATAATATATCTATCACTATGTAGTGTCAGATAGATATATACATATAGCTAGATATATTAAAATGATACATAGACTCCCCATATATCTAAAGAATACATATACATATCATATATACACACACACAGCTTCATTTATATATACTTCCCTGTTGTATACAGAAATATGTGTGTGGATGACTGCATTGTCCTACATACCCTAATAATGGTGAGTGAACTGCACTATCACACAACCATAATATTGCTCATAGGATCCAAATTAAGGGTGCAACAGTACACAATCCACTTACCTACAGACCACTATGCCTGCTGGCTGTCACCACAGAGTCAGACACAGGTGAGCAGGTGCTGTAATGTACAATGGTGTCAACGCACATATGGACAGGGCACATTGTCCATGCCCACATTGTCACCTATCTAACTGCAAACAGTCACATATGACCATACTGGTAACTATACACCACATAGCTAGAAAGGATAACATCAGTTATCACACTACTAGGGTACTACATGCAGATAAAAGTATAAACCTATATCACTCTGCAGGCCACAGATGCTGTTCAACACAAACATTGTTTGTGTAATGCACAAGTACTGTGCCTGCAATGAAATGTGCAAACAGACTGAGCCTGTGGCACATGTGATAAGTGTGCAATCTGTACTGAATAAGCCTAGATAAGTAGGTGTTCTAATCTCACTACTGCTCACTTGGTGTGTGTTTGTATACCCCTGCAAAATAGGGGATATGCCCTCATAGGCTATCCACCTGCAATGGTTATGCAATTTTTGGACCCATAACTTGCTGCTGGCTTCTATATTGCCATATTCTACAAGGCCTGATGATGTTAGAATTCATAAGACTACCAGCTGACAGCATAGTAACAAGACTTAAGCCATGGCATGCGTCATAAATACTGTGATCTATAGTGTGCAATACTGGATAGATAGGGGTTCGAATATGTGTGTGTGTGTGTGTGTGTGTGTGTGTGTGTGTGTGTGTGTGTGTGTGTGTGTGTGTGTGTGTGTGTGTGTGTGTGTGTGTGTGTGTGTGTGTGTGTGTGTGTGTGTGTGTGTGCATATACCCCTGCAAAACAACTGCCAAGCCATCATGGGCTATCCACCTGCAATGGTTATGCACTTTTTGGCACTTAACGTACTGCTGGCTTCCACACTGCCCTATTCTACAAGGCCTGATGATGTCAGCCACCTTAAGACTGCCAGCTGACAGTGGAGTAACAAGACTTGCAATAAGTAGTGGGATCTGTCGTGTATAAACCTAGATATGTAGGGGTTCTAATCTCAGCCTGCTCAACATGGTGCATGTATATATTCATGTGGCATACATATAATAACCTGTGTAAAGTAGACTTAGTTAGGATTTTACACCATTTTATTTGTAGTGGGTGATGTGGCTCCCCCAAATGACTGAGCACAACAGAGCTTGCTGATATCAACAAACATTATATGTTCTAAATTGTTAGTACTAGCAGACATGAGTTGTGCTGCATGCATTGGGTACTGTGATCTGTAGTGTGCACCAATACATAGGTAAGTGTTCTAATCTATATACAGCCAACTTGCAGTATGTGTGTGCCTTGGTGTGTCCTTTTATGTTCTAAACTGATAGTACTACCAAACATGTGTTGTGCTGCTTACATGGGGTAGTGTGATCTGTAATGTGTACCACTACATAGGCAACTGTTCTAATGTACATACAACCAACTTGTAGTATGTGTATGCTTTGGCATGTCCTGCATGCAGTGAGAGGAAGTGGTGCTAGCCTGAATGTGGCCATGTTTGTGTGTGAGGCTGTTACATCAGTATACATATGTTATGGGGCCATAGGGCATGTGAACTTAATTAGCATAATGGCCACAATGCCCTCACAATCAGAAGCATCTGTATATCCCTCGGTACAGGACCAGCACATATTGACCCAGTCCAAGAGGGACTCAGGCAGATGCTGTGTGTTGAGATGATGCCCAGCCAGCCATTCAAACAGATAGTATGTGCTGAGGTGCACTGAAGTGCTCTGTATACCATTAGGCAGGGTCTGTTTCAAGGGTGTGTTTATGTCTGCTAGTAGGTTAATATCCTTACAGTGAGTCATCCATCTACTATGCTCCCTACAGATAGGCAGCATATGCACTCCAGCAAGGTCATACCTTGCCCTGTAGCAGACCTTGTCAGAAATTATGAATGCATGAGTACACTGACCACTGCCATTGTCCTTGGTAGTCTTGCATACAGATATAAACCTATGGAGCCATGCACGAATACTGCTGTGCCTTGGTGAGGTCATATTTCTGCTGTGCTGCCATGCCATGGTGTGCTGCTTCAGTGCCACTGTGTTTCCATAGGTTATCCCCTCAGACCCCCTGCAACAGAAACATATGCAGGTCTGTGACATACCTGTCATTGTGCAACAATACTGCCAGTACAACATCATACAACATAAGGGCCATAAAAGTATGTTGCATACTCATGACACATGCTAGCATACAGTATATGTTGGTGAAAACTTCAAGTGGCATGCAAAACAATACTTCATTACACAAGTATGTGTCAAGTAATATAGTCACCCTGTGCATCAGACAAATAGCTTCATTCATCTGCATCGATGGGAAGTATGACAGGGATGTGGCACAGGTATCATCACTTGCACAGGGTGATTTGTGGGGATACTGGAGGCCTAGGCTGGCCCAAACAGTTGACAGCATCTGTATGAGTCAGGAAGGGGAGCGGGTTAAATGGAGCATAGAGAGGGGCCATGTGTGTCTGTAAGTGACCTGCATATGACAGTGGTGTGTGAGTGTGTGCATGTACACAGTCAAGCTCAGTACTAGTCCTACACATGTGTATGTTGGATAGCTGTGGACCATACATGGTAGAGTTGACAGTTCACCATCTCCAGCTCTGAACACGGGAACTGGCTCTGTCATGAGTTGCAATGGCACCACCATACCATAGGTCAGACATGGTGCTAGTATCTGATGGTGATTGCTGTCTGCTGGGACTGTGTCCCACACGGGACTGCCCAGGACCACATGCTCATGGCTTGCCATGTGATGGTGTGGACAGCACACTCCCCTCTATAGCACTGGATGTACTGCCACTACATTAGCGTAACTGTGCATGGCCGTGTGGACTCTCAGCAGATGGTGTTGCTAACATAAGTCCATGGGTCTGACACTCAACTCCAACCACATGATCCAGCACAGGCAATGTGCAGTCCAAGACAGACACTATCTTAACCCATTGTCTGTCCACTGCATCAGTGAACTGATCCAGGGTCTCCCCAATGTGGTAGAGGCAGTCACAGATGTCAGGCTGTGCTGCATCCATAATCCTAAGCATACATCTGGTGTTCCATTCAGAACATGCCTGTGCCTCCATGATGGCCTGAAACATGTACCAGGTGGCCCGTGATGTGACACCTGCAACAGGTGGTGGATGGACACCAGTCCTCCTATGAGAACCCATGTCAATCTTCCTGTGAGGGACCTCACCAGCTCTCTGACTATGGCCAGTGTCTACACTCACTGAAGCCATAGTAGCCACACTGGCCTGTTCAATGTCTCCACCCTCTGACTGTCTCATATATGAGGCCTGTGGGGACTGGGTATGTGTGGGCATACTGACTGTGTGCAATGACAATGGTGGCAGAAAAGGGATGTCAACTTCTAGGACAGTTTCAGCCCCTGACAAGTCCACCTGCACCTCACTGTGGCCACCATTATCATCAGAGTCCAACGAGACACTGACATCAGGTGGTGTGGGGGAGAGAACCCAACACCCCCTCCACACTTATGGAAACCAAGACAAAAGGTGTACCTTACTACCTGTACTATTATGTATGGAAAATCCACAAAGAGACATAATAATGAGGATCCACAACTGCATTACCACTCTCACATCCTCTCATCTCCACTTTCATGCACAACAGATTTCCTCACAACAACATACACATTCAACTCAAGGCCTTTATAACAAGCACATCAGGTAAATCACATGCCACTTGGCCAGTAAAATGTACCTTTTAGGTATGCAATATGACACTATACTTGATAAAACAGCACATAAAACCCACTACACCTATCTTAACAAATATATACAAGTTTCAATCCCTAAGGTATGTACCATCAACATTTCGGTATGTACAAGGCATGTCGGATTAATTGCCTCATGTACATCAGGAGGCTTATTCACTCCGAACTATAACTGCAAAAGTGTTTCTGCTCATTCAACTACATTCCTGTGATTACCCACTCTAGGAAACTTAGGTAACTCTTCCAGACTGGAACATACAAACATTCTACTCTGGTTATACACAACATTACCTGTACATAGGGAATTATCCTGGCCCTCACTCCTTAATAGCATATGTATGTTCCATAACAAAGAGTATCAGGCTTACAAGATGCAGGACCATGGCCTTAGACAATTCCTGATGGACCTGTAAAACAATGAGGGTGAGGTAATTTCAGTACCACTGCATGTTGCAGCACAACAAGGTAATACCTGCATATATCTCACATGTACAGTAGCCACTGTGTTACTTGATGTATTGCTGACATTCTGAGTATGGGTGTATAACTGAGCTAACCCCCCCACAGCACATAGACCTGATACCCATGTAAAGGTATGTACAGTCTGACAGAATGACTGCTACAGTATTACAGTAGTGAGCACAGTAAGATTACCTGCACGCTCCTCTGCTGAGGACACTGTGGTACCCACCTCCAAATTGTATGGTGTGATGGATGCTTGGGAGCTGTCTTGTGTCCCTAGGTTCACCAGGAATTCCTCAGTGGCTGTGAGTAGTTGTTCTGTTGCAGGCCCTCCACCTGTGATGACACGATCTCTGGCTACATCAGCTGCCCTTCGTCATGCATCATTCATCATGTCTGTAGCACAGTGTCGAATCTGCTCATATGTCCTGTTCTGGTGGCCAGTCTTATTCACATCCCAGACAAGGTCTGCCAACAATGCAGCCCGCTGTTCCCTTTTATGCCTCCCCCCTGGATAGGAGGATGTGATGATGATGCCATAGTCCTTGAAGTATTATTTCATTCCCCGCATTTGAGAAGGTGGCATGCCTTCTGAGATACATTAATCCTGAAACACACCTAAAGGGAAGCACATTACAGGATCAAATACATGGATGTCCATTATGTACAGATACAGGAAGAACAAAATGGCCAGCACTATCTACTGTTTGCTCACATATGTCATACCCCACAGTGTGACAACACACTGTGTGTGTATACAACTAAGATAGTATCATTACTGAGGTAGTTCCCTGTGTGCCATGAAAGATTCTGCTCTATGATCATCCACCAAACACTCAGGTCAACAGTGGTGTGTCCCCTAAGGCCAGCCACCCAACAGTATGTCATAAGACCAGTGCCAGGCAAATAGTAGTGTGCTATTATGACTACTATATTGGGAACAGTCCAACAACAACAGTGTGCCACAATAACAAAAGACAATGCAACCCAGATATATTGTAAGTCCTCCATATATGTATGACAGCAGAGTATCAATGACATGTCATTATCACAGGTCTAAAACAGGGTTACTGCTGTACACCCTATTCCCCATACCTCTATCCTCCCATCTGCATCCTGTTATACACAAAAAACAGTTACATACCTGGTGGAGTGCAGTACTCCTCTGTTGAAATGTGCTACTAATACTGTTTTGCAAAGGTGTGCTCTGTGTGAGGAAAGTCTCATACAGAATGTTTGCCCATAGCCAGCTGCTTGAATTTTAACAAGCTTCTCATTAGCAGGTAATTGCTTCTAAACCAATCTGTGACTCTGGTATGCTAATTGCAGCCAAAACAGCTGAGTTGCACATTCACCAGCCAATGACATGTAACCAATGTGCAATATATAAGGCCTTCATGTAGAACAGGGATCCTTTCTTAGCTGTTGAGATTGACATTACTGGGGTGAGGAGACTACATCTTCACAAAGTGTAAGTCTGTAGCAGAAACCTTTAAATAGAGCTGTGCACCACAGACTGCAGCTACTGCTGCAGGTAATAGACATAGGCAGTGAGTGTTAACACTTTGTAGGACACCAAGTTGTAGGTTTATCTGTGTCAGCTGTGCCAGCCTTGTTGTAGAGGCAGAGCCAATGTGAGAGTACCCTTTACACTCCAATTATGGCATGCGTTTAAGGTACGTATGTTAAGCAACTGTGTCAATAACAGGGTATTATGCGACATGTAGTAATACTATATGGATATGTGATGTGTGTCCTTACCTGCAGGCCTGTGACTTCCAGCAGGGAAATGCAGTTATTTACTTTGCAATGCTTTGTGTGGATAATGGGTGCATGAGTCATTTGTTAATTTCTGTCTTCACAATAATGTAATTGAAATGCAAAACAACACTGGATTGGAATGCAGGACTGTGTGTGGCAAAATGTACTGTATGCAAGACATTTAACAGACTGAGCTTCTGAGTCACTGCTAGATTGTGTGTATTTGCAAGCTATATGTGCACACAGACAGGGTGTGACATACATTTATTACATTCATCAGTATGTGCATGGCTTTATATGGATGTGTTTCTGCACCAGAGTCCCAGTGAATATGTATTTTACCATGAATGCCTTAGCAGGTGAGTTTCTACATGTTGCTAATAAAAGGGCACATTTACCTGCTATCACAGGCCTCAGTTACATACATTATCATGTCTTTGGCTGTCTAGTGGTGTACTATTGCTCCAGAGTCCAAGGTATACTCCCATTTATTCCATCACTTTTTATTCCACTTTGTGAGGTGCAGATCAGCATGCAACTCTGTGGAAACGTGCCTAATGACTGTTATTGTTTTGTTTAAACGACCTGTTTTAAGTACGAGTTCTGTGGTGTGACAGGTTAATGCAGTGTGCTGCAGGTGTGATGGGCTTGGGTCTGAAACATGGCAGGGATGTTTATTTTGCACATGTGTCTTACAATGTTAGAAACACATATAGTCCTTATAGCTCTATTTAGCTGAGCATAGCGAAGCTGTGCAATGTGGCACGTCACACAGCTCCTCACTGAAAAAATATATAGAAAAGAAAAAAGGGGAGATAGGAAAGTGGTGAAATGGGTGCAAGCAGAGGGAAAAACATAGCAATAGGCAGGGAGGGGTGTGCAGGAAGTGTATAGGAAAGAACCATAGCTATCAATTTCTTGTACAGCAACAACTGTGCACTTTGACAGAATTTGTAGATGAATTTGGATTCTCAAACCCCAGAGAGAGGGGTGAGGACAACATAACTGTATTATCAAGCCAAATGGACCAACTTATGTGTGCCCAGTGGAGAGCTATGTATGGGTAGATTTATATATATATTTTGTTGGGGACGGGTGCCCTTTTTTTTAAGGTAAGAGTGGAATGTTGGGAAAAGAACATAGGTATGTGTGGGAGAGGTAAGTTGGGAAGGTAAGGATGCATTTGCAAACAGACAAGACAGCAGACAGGGCTGGTGTGTGACACATGAAGGGGTGAACACCTTGGATAGGGAGGGTGTTGTGGAATCCAAGTCCCACGTGTCTCACGTCTCCACCCAAGGGACTGTTGACACTGTACCATCACTGCCTTGAGGGTGGCTGTGCTGGAGGCTGGGCACCAGGGTGCGGCTGCCCAACCAGGATGGCCAGCATGCCTTCAATCTGGCAGTAGACTAACCTGCGCACCAAGTCCAGCAGATCCACATGGGTGACAACACTCTCTCCACCACCGCTCCTAGAGGGGGCTGGGCCCCGTCCACTGGGGTGGTACTACCAGATGCCACAAGTAGTGCAGGGGCAGCAAAGGGGGCACCACCGGTCTCAGTCCAAGACGTGCTGGGACCCAGTGCCACTGCCAGTTAAGGCAAGGTAGGGGGATTACCCAGAACTGGTCTATCTTGCCATGCTGTGGTAAATGAGGTATAGCAATAAGTTACAGTTAGTAATAACCAAACCAATGTTAGTATTAACAGAATCAAACTTCATATTTATTCATCCAAATACATATTAATGTACAGCATGTGCAATACAACATTAAGTAGCATAACAGTCAGTATGGTAACAACATGCCAGTAAAAAGTAAACTATAGGGCCAACAAAACAGTTAGTGTAACAGATATGTTAATACTACATCATAATAAAACATAACAATAATCAACCACATTTTCCAATATAAAGTTAGTTTAACAAAATATGTTGTTATTAAATCATAATAAAACATATCAATAATGAAACACATTTTTCAAAATATAGTTAGTTTAACAAACTATGTTAATATTATATCATAATAATAAATAACAATAATAAAAAAATAAAGATAAGGGGTGAGGAGAGAGACAGAGAAACATTCCATTGCTGCCATTGCAGATTATATCCCTGAAAACACTGAAACATATACTCTACAGGTGTGTAGTGTCAGGTTTGAGTACAGTGACTACAATTCTCTTATAAATGATGTAGCACATACATACCTCTCAAGCTGTTAGGGGTCAGCCTGGGCCAAGCAGTAACAAATGCAGGTACACCACTACAAAGAACAGTTTTACATAATGTGGACTTATATAACTACCCAGGTGTTCTGTAAACAAATTTGGTAATACATTGCATTCCAGGCAATAATTTATCTGCTAATCATGTGACAGATGGATTAGGCCTTTTAATTGCATTACAAGAAATTGTGACACTTGAGAGGCATGTTTGTGTACTGTAAGTAAAATAGACAGCTGTCATGCCTTAGCTGGCAGGCATGGGAGTAGAACCCAATAGCTGTGACTGCAGGGGACATCTGCAAATAATGTAATAATTGACTGCAGCAACTTAGTACAGACATGCAAAGGATATAGCCATACTGGGATTGCACAGCTTTATTTATCACTCAGCAAGGCTGATTAACACATTCGTTGTATTGATGTTAACAATCTGTGAAATCTAAACACAATATCTGCTCATAATATGAGCCACCTTATCCATATATTTGTTGTGTTCCTGGTGAAAGAAAAAAATGTGATCATTATGTGACTGATACTGAAAATTTAGTGCTACTACCACTGAATTTGAACCCAGAACAGTGTGGGGCAAAATGTACTGTATATAAAGCATTTAACAGACTGAGCTATGGAGTCACTGCTAACTATTGTGTGAATGATACTTGCCTGGAGATCACCTGGAACTATACTATGAACTGAGCAATACAAGTTATAGGACATTCCTCTGGCATTCTAGTACTATTACAGTGCTGTAGTAGGCTGCAATGGCAGTAGAACACACATGCATGGAATACAACCATATTGCACATATGAAAAAAGCTGTAGTTTACAATCAACAATGCTAGTGAACACATTTCATTGTTATTGGTTTGAAATATCTGTGAAGTCCACACACAATATCTGCTCTTGTACTGGGCTACCTCACCCATATACCTTTATTACCTAATGTCTGAGGACAAGAGATCAGTATGTGACTGATATTAGCCTGGAGATAGTCTTAGACAGTACTATGAGTTAAGCAATATAGTTTGCAGACCATTAGATTTGCTGCCTACAGCTATTACAGTGGCACACTTAACTGCAGCAACCTTACCATAGACAATCAATGCATACAGCTCTACTGCAATGGTTTTGACAACAAAATCATGCTGAACAATGTTTTGCTTACTGTTATTGGTATTGGTAATGCTTTATTGAAATAAAGTTCTTATTGTTCATTTATTGCACTACAGCTCTTAAGTTCTACCCATTTATTGCACTACAGTTCTACATGCTCATTTATTGCACTACAGTTTTTCTTGTGTATACTTTATTGCAGTAAATGCTTTACTCTTTCTTGCTTATTGCACTATAGTTGGCATACTAAATCTGTACTTACCACCTCATGGTGTAACCTGGCCAGGCTCACAGCATGGGACTCAACATTGTGAGCCTTCTCAGCTGCAGCTGTTGGGAGAAAAGCACACCAGTATGCATACCAGTTTTGCAGACATTCAGCTTGCATTTTGGTGAGATGGAGGAAGACATACTTACATACTTGTGGAGCATTACCAGCTTGAGCTTCCTGAATCCAGGTATCCAGGGTTCCCATCTTTGTCCTTTTCAGGTCATCAAAATGGTGATGACATTGCTTACCTGTGCGGGCGATACCAGTAACACTGGTGAGCTCCCTGACCAAATGGTTCCATGCATCTGCCTTACACTGTGAGCCCTGGAATCTGCCCTGCATCAGCTGGGGTTCATGGTTTTTAACAAGGAGCCTGAGTATGACCCTGGACTCCTGAATATCTCTGTGTCCAAAAGCGCACATTGTCACCAACATCGCCAGTCATACTAACAGTTGATTGAACTCCAATGACTATTGCAGAATTCCCGCCTATTGGGATTAATACAGGCTGTTTTCCCACCCTTACATGTTATTGAGCAACATTCAAAAAAGTGCCATTTCACTTATCAGCATGCAAACCAGCTAAACAAAGCCAAGTAAGCATGAAAACTCACATAACTGTGGTTTTAGCGAGGCGTAGCACTGTGCAAACATTGGTAGCCATAAACATGTTTATGCACTGCATAGCATGAATGAGCAATGCTTAGCAGAGCACAACAGTGCCAAAATTCACAATGCTGTAATGAATAGTACATTCATTTACAGACATCGTCTGTCTGTTATGGACTCGAACCCAGGACCTACTATAGATAAGACTGTAACTCTACCCATGCAACTAGTTGGATGTTATTAAAATTAGTATACTTTCACATATACTACTAGACTATGTGTTAGCATTGCTGAGCACCACACTGCACCACACAAACACACTTAAACACACCTATAAATAAATAATTATTTGCATCCGGTTTCCATTTTTAGATGTCTGGCAGGTGTCTGCCATGTATGTATGAGCTCCACTCGGCACTGCTGCACTCTGCGCCAGGCAAACATTAATGAAAAAAATAAATAAATAAATTTAATTATGATAATTAATTACATCTGGTTTCTATTTTTAGATATCTGCCAGGTGTCAGCTGTCTATATGTGAGCACAGCTTGACATTGTTGTGCTCTGCGCAAACATGGAGTAAAAAAACATACTAAAAAACATAATATCATTTGAATGACTTATTACATAGTGGACATAATCTTTTTGGGTTGTAGGTAAAATCAATTGACCTAGCTACAGATCTGTTATAGAGCATGACATAGGTGTTGACAGTGTAAATGAGTCTGTATCCATTGCAAATGTTGGTGCATGTATTGGTACAGTGCTGCTGAGGATTATCAGGTAGTATTTTCATGATGCAGGCAGTCACAGCCTCACATAAAAATTTTCCATTGTTAATGGATTGCAAATGGCTAGGTTATGTTAAGTAAAACAAAATATGTGTGTGGCCACCAAGCACCATAGAAGTGAACCTCCTCTAATGAACCGGGAAAATGTTCTTATTTGGAAAATAGTGTGCGTGTGTGTGTGTGTGTGTGTGTGTGTGTGTGTGTGTGTGTGTGTGTGTGTGTGTGTGTGTGTGTCTGCATGATTATGTGTGTTCATTTTTACACTTCATTACAGTAGTTTCACTTCTAATGTGCGTAACAGCCACGTACATATTATTTTTATTCCATTGGTGAATGGGGGTGGTATGTACGCTGAATTTCTAATTCTTCGTGAGTTTACAAGTTTTATTCTATTAGTAGGGAGCAGATAACTTCCTGCATTGCTAGAAAATCTGGTCCTCCCACCCCATAATTTGCATGTCAGAGATACTTGAGTCACAGAAAGCAGCACTGGTACCAGTAGGGTTATTTCCTTAAACTAGGATCATCCAGCTACATTATGGATTTTAAGACATCTCACTGAAGCTGTGTTTTATCAGTAACTCTGGGAAACACCCATACATAATTTTTGTTTTATCCAACAAATGTCATTGTTTTGTATGTACACTGTTGGGATAACTTTCACTTTCTTGCATTCCATGTGTAATGTCTCTCCCATTAACAGGGACATGTAGGAGGTGGCTTTGGAAACTGTTTAATTTCATTTTCTTTTGTTTTGTCCAGCTGTTATACAAATGTTTGTCATTGGCACTTTGTACATGTCTACATTTGTAGAGAGGCAGTTAGCTGTGCCTAAGTGTAATTGCCAGCATTTAATATTGCCACAATTGCTGACTGTCTGTGGCTAATGGCAGTCTGTGCTTATTTACCACTGTCCTTTTTTAATCTGTTGCTGACTTCTTTCTTTCTTTGACAGACTGCTCTTGCATCCGATGGTGGACTATATTGCCTGAGCGTCAACTGTAGTGGCCTTGTAAATATCAACTGACTCCTGCTTGGTGTGTGCTTTCAATTTTGTATTCAGTGTACACCCTACTGTGCTGCTGTGTTTGGCTATTATGTAGTATAGATAAAAGCATATTGTTATTTATGTGCACCACTTTTTAAGAAAAGGAAATTAGTGATAGCACAGATTATAAATATCTATAGTTCACCTAGGGTTGCCACCTTTCTATTGTGTCATTTCCTGACAAACAAGTCCCACCCCATGCACTATCAAGCCACACCCATTCCCTTTAATAGTCACGCCCCTTTACTCTAGCACTCTTCAGCACAAGTCTTTAATATCACATGCAGTTACCACTAAGTAGAAAAATGTGCAATGAGTCAGAAGTAAATTAAAAAAAACTTTATTTAGCAATACTTCATTCAAGGGTTCACTACATGCAACAGTACATCACACACAAGCATGGGAAAACTAACCCTTCAGCACAAGTCTAATATCACATGTAGGCAGTACTAAAATGGAAATACAATTACTTAGATATAAAAACACCAGTTCATTCAAAGCAGTACATTAATGGTTCACCACACACAACAGTACATCAAAAATAACAGCATTGGATGAAAAAAAGCAACTGTTTAAAGTGTCTTCACAATTTTGCCAGAAATCATTGCTTATACTTGAAGCTATATTTGGCATTTGATCTAGCAGCCTCAAGTAATAGCTGGTTATTTTTCACAAATGAAAAAAATTGTGAACAACTCATGTTAAAGTTTAACTTAACCTGCAACTTTGCCTTCACAAGAGACACAAGCATTCTATTTCTTGTATCAGTCCACGCATTCCCCATAAGTGAAAAAACCCTTTCCACAAAGCTATTGCTGGGGGGGATTGAAAGGGCAAACTGCACCAGTCTGTAAAGTGGCTTGCAGTGTGGAGCTTTACTAAAAAAAGTCACCCAGCGATCTCTTACAGATGCCTCTGTCATCTGTAACAGGGCTGGCAGTGCAACAGTTAAAGTGCAGTAGTCTGATATAAGTGCTTCAATGTCCACATCCAATTTGAAGAGGTCTGCAACTGTACACAGTTCTGGCCAAGTTACAGGATGCTGGAAGCTGAGGACCTGCATAGATTTAAAGGGACTATTATCATAGTCAAACCACTTCTGTAGGTAACAAAGTGCTTTACTGTAAAAATCACAGAAGGTCCTACAGACCTGCTGTGCAACAGCTGGAGTAAAGTGCTGTAAGGCAGATGAAACTTTAGCACCAAAGAATTGGTCATCTAGCCTTCTCTGCAACTCATCTTTAAGACTTTTCATCATGGTGTACAACTCGGGAGCAGAGAGAGTGTTACTTTCAGGTTTTGCTATAGACTTGTGGAATACCTGCAGGATGTAGTGCATGAGATGTATGTAGCACTCTGCTTCCAATATATCCCCACTGATGCCATCCTCATTGGGCTCCACTAATTTCCAGATAAGGGGGTGACAGTCCTCAGGTCCATGACTAATAAAATAACTTTTAATAGCAGGCCAGCATTCTACCAGCCTCGCCACAGATGGGAACAAAAACAGCCACCTTGTTACAACATGCTGCATGATTTCCTTAAAGTCCTGGTCTAGGAATGAATAGAAGTCTTTCAACAGCACCATTTTTTTAGCAGATGTTGAAAACTCACTATATAACTTTAAAGCCAGAGTCTCCACATCAAACTTTGCAAGGGACTTGCTTGCATGCTTGGCACAGGTGTGTATAACATGGCATAAACAGTTTGTTGCAATGATGTGAGGCACCTCAGATTTCAAACTTTTAAAAACAGATCTTTGCTTTCCATAATTAACTGAGGCATTGTCTTAAGCATAGCTAGCAATGTTTTGTACTTTGAGTCCTTTATGCACAAGGATGTCCTTTATTCTTGTAAAGATGCATTCAGAACTTTCGTTATGATCTTCGTAGAAATCAAGGAGTTTCTGTTGTGTGCCATGGGTGTGAGTAAAGTACTGAATAACCAAAGGGAAAATTTTTCTGTTCCCTTTATTGGATGCATCCGATCCCACTGAGAAATAGGAATTGCCAAGTTCCTGCAGAAGGAGCTCCTCTGAATGAGGTGCAAGTACATTCATGACAATACTCTCATATTTTGTCTTCCCACAGCTGAATTTCGAAGCCAAAGTAGAATCAGGGAAAACTGTCAGTGCCAGCTTACCTGCACAATCCATGGATACATATGAGTGACCGTGTTTCACTCCATGATAGACTGCTGTCACTTCAGCTGCAGTCACTTTGGAAGCTTCACTGTTTGCACTACGTGGCTGAATAAACCTAGTCATTACAAGGTTCTACTTCTGGAGCAGAAGACTTTGCTGATGTTTGTCTGACTTCTGATGGCTTTTCAATGCCTTTTCCCCATCCCATTTTATAGTGAAAGTTGTTCCACAGGATGTGCACTTTACCATGGCATCTACATTTGGAACAGGTCGCACCCATGAGTAGCTTTGCACCCACATCTTATTATAACTGCAGAAAAACCTCTTAGGAGACACGCTTTCAGCCTCTTGATGATCCATTGACCTTTTCCCGAACATGATTCATGCAGGATCCTTGCTCAACAATATAATAAACTGAAACAGCTATTAATACAAAATCGAAACACTTGTGACCAACACCAGTGTTTGGTGGGGCCTGTGTCAGTCAGTAGCCAGAGTTGATAAAATTAGCATGTGAATCTCCAGACTTTCACACCCTAGTAATACCAAGTTGGTATAAGGAAAAAAAAACATGTGAAAGAGAGACTCCACATGAAAAATTAACAGTGAAGGTCAAGCAATGAAAGGCAGAAGCAACTCCTACCTGAGGGACATTCTGCAGCTGTTACACGTGAACCTGGTGTGACAGCAGAATATGCACAGAAGGCATTCAACTGTGTGTAAAACACATGGGTCAAACGCTACAGCAATGCACCAAGTTGAGACCCTCTACTGTTATGTAGAACCCAATGCAAAAGTTATCCAGCTGAATCTGAACACAGCAAGAAAGTTCAGGCATACTGTGGATTGACAAGATAAAGACGAAATACATGGTAGCTGAGTAATCATACCCTCTGGCTACAACTATAATAACTTGCATAAAGACAAACCGGACAGTGTGGGCCGACACGATGATAAAGATGAAATATGTAGCTCAGCAATCATAATACCCTCTGGCTACAACCGTAATAACTTGCATAAAGACAAACCGGACATAGTGTGGGCTGACACGATGATAAACATAAAATATGTAGCTCAGCAATCACAATATCCTCTGGCTGCAACACGATGATAAAGATGAAATATGTAGCTCAGCAATCATAATACCCTCTGGCTGCAACAGTAAAAACTTGCGTAACAACAAACTTGACCGTATGGGCTGACACAATAAAGAAGAATTATGTAGCCCCACAGTACTCCCAGATGCAACACCCCGCATTAAGTACAATTTCTCTTAACAGCACAGAGACCAGTCAACTTGGGGCTGGTCCCCCCCCTCTTTTTCCATTCCATTCCAGATCCCCAACACCATCTCCCACTGGCACAGCTATAGAGTTGAGCATAGTGACCAAGTGAAGACCTCCAGCACCCTATTTGTGCAGCCAGTGCTTTGGTCCCCCGCTCAAGCAGTTGAGACACACTGAGGTCTGATTTATATACACACAGGAAAGGCTGGCACAAGTTTACTAACTATGTCGCCCTTTTCCCCAGACTACAAGGTAATCATTGCTACCTACTCCTTATCAGCAACTTTAAGGCCCTAACAAAGTGTCCAGTCTTACTGTACAATAGTAATATTAAAACATTGGTAATTTGACCAATGGCAAGGTAGAGTGGCCCACAGTGTCACTAAATAAATATGCAAGTAGTCTCAAAACTTAAATATCTACACCACAACGAAACATTTAAACATATTTAAGAAAATATCCAGTATATATTCACTGTAGCAAGCTCAAAACCACATGAAATATTTCACAGTGACAGTCCCAAAGAAAAACAGCTACATTAAGCCTTGCTATGTACCCAAGACAGTACACCTAGAAAGAAAAACACAGGTGAAGCTAAACATCACGATGATGACAGACTAGAAAAGACAGTTCCACAATCAGAGCATCTTACTCAAATCATGTATCATATATTCACTGTAACATCAAAGTACAAAACCACATGAAAGATTTAAAATAAAGTTGCAGTAAAAACAGCCAAACTAAGCCTTGGTATAGACGGTATACCCTAGAAAACACAGATGAAGGTAAACAGTGATGACAAGCTAGACAAATAGCTACATTAATCCTTGCTATATACTGAAGACAGTACACCCTAGAAAGAAAAACACAGGTCAAGGTAAACATCACGGTGATGACAGACTAGAAAAGACAGCTCTACAGCCCAAGCATCTTATGCAAATCATGTAGTCATTACATATTCACTGTAACAAAGAACAAAAAACACATGAAAGATTTAAAATAACATTGCAGTAAAAACAGCCAAACTAAGCCTTGATATAGACAGTATACCCTAGAAAACACAGATAAAGGTAAACAATGATGACAAGCTAGACAAATAGTTACATTAGGCCTTGCTATATACCGAAGACAGTACAGCCTAGACAGACTCTAGAAAGAAAAACACAGGTCAAGGTAAACATCACGGTGATGACAGACTAGAAAAGACATTTCTACAGTCCAAGCTTCTTATACAAATCATGTAGTCATTATATATTCACTGTAACAAAGTACAAAACCACACAAAAGATTTAAAACAACATTGCAGTAAAAACAGCCAAACTAAGCCTTGGTATACCCTAGAAAATGCAGTTCAAGGTAAACATAGCAGTGATGACAAACTAGAGAAATGATAGTTCTACAATCATAGCAAGAATCCTATATAACTCATAGTCAGTATACATTCCCTCTAACATCAAAGTGCAGCCACATAAAAAATAATAAATCAAAGTGCACCCACATGAAAAATAAAAAAATACAATAACTGTAGTAAAAACAGCCAAACCAACCATTGCTATATATTTCAGTCTGCAGACAGTATCCTAGAAACTACAGATAAAGATAGATGTTGTGGTGATTACAAACTAGAAATTGTTCTAGTTAATAATCACCACGTGTTGAACATCTAGATACAGTTACAAGCATCTTATACAAATCATTTGTTGTCACTATCTATGAATGAGATAGTGCCAGCACAGCTAGTGGATTAATATAAGTTTAATATTTACAAAATTCACTAGTAGCTCTGCTGGCAGTATCCCATTGCCCTTGCCACACTAAGCTTTAAAAACCTACAATCCATCCATATTAAAATTCCACTTACCTCCAGAAAAGCAGCAGCAGGGCTCCTTAGACAATCTCTCAGGCAGAACAGGACAGGCAGCTAACACGAGTTGCAAAGGCACAGCAAGCCAAGCAAGCAGCAGGGGAAAAACACACCACCCGGTCCACAGCACTACTCTTCCCTTCCAGGCTCCAGCAAGCAAGCAGCAGGGCTCCCGAGTGTCCCGAATCCTTCCTTCTCTCGATTCCAGGCTCCAGCAGCAAAAGAAGACAGCAGACAAGGGCATAGCCACAAGACCACACCAGGCAATTCACCGAAGACGTCCCGTCCCAAACAGCCATACAATTCAAACCAGCAGCAGCAGACAGCAAACAAATTTCAAACCTTAAGTTCCTTCTTTACCTTTTGGAAAAAGGCAACACATAGCTGAAAGCCCCGCTTTTTATGCCTTAATTTTCGCAGGCTTTTGTGGGCATCTAAGTGTTGATTGGCTGCTTGCTGCGTGAGCCTCTTGATGCAGCAAGCAGCCAATCAGCCGAGATGGCAATGTAATTTTTTTCATCAGCGCACAAACGCGCTGATGAAGTTCTTTTTATTTTCGGAGTCTCAGAGTGAGAACCGGAGAACCGGAGTGCCCTACTGTTTTCCGGTCACTCCGGAAAAAAACGGAGGGGTGGCAATGCTAAGTTCGCCTTAAATAGAATAACCCAGTAGCTGGTGAAACATAACTAGAATGCTTGCTGTGAAAACAGAAGGATAGATGACAATGAGCAGCAGTATCTGGAAAACAAAGTCCTAGAATTTATCCCTAAGGATTGCTGAAGCATCTTGAAAGCTGATTGTCTTTACCGAATTTTGACTGCCAGGAATCGCTCGCTCACTCTCACGCTTCTGCTCTCAGTCTTCACTGTGTGTGTGTGTGTGTGTGTGTGTGTGTGTGTGTGTGTGTGTGTGTGTGTGTGTGTACGTGTGTGTGCATGTGTGTGCGTGTGTGTGTGTGTGTGTGTGTGTGTGTGTGTGTTTGTGCATGTAGGATCACTCACTCATGCTAACTTCATTGTGTGTGTGTGCTTAAAAAGCTGAAGTAGAAGTATGGAAGTCAAACTCCGCCCTTAAGGGTGGAGTTTGAATTATGTATTTCTGTTTCACTTTTCCGTTACACTCTGAGCTCTCACACTGTCCCATAAGAAGTTTTACTTCTATAATATCTGTAACAGAACTATCCAGAGGAACATGACTGTAGATAAATGTACAGCATAGGTATATAGTACTCTATCACATTATGTACATTATAGGGAATCACAAGAATGCTATACATTTTCATTATGAGGTATGCCATATGTCTACAAATGAACATCCATCAGGCAATGACTGCTGCTTTTCCAAGACATTTAAAAAAGTGGAAGAAAATGACAGATAAAAGCCTTTTTTCCCCATGTTCCCAAAGAGGATATATGGGGATTGACTGCTCTGCTGTTATTTTTATATATCTTTGGTGGAAGTAGGTTAACATGCAAATGTACAGACATATCCAGTGTTTGCACATACAGATGTCACTTGCATACATCAAACACTTAATCTACATTCCCAATGAAGGCTAGTACTGTACAAACTTGTTTACAGCTTTTGTAGTTTTATTGTAGCTGCATCTTTATACTATATTTGGTGAAATGCTCATTACGTATCTTATGGGCATGATGGTAAAGAGTTTCTGCTGGTTATGCACTTTGGTTCCTGCAATAACATTTCAGATCTGGCATGCTGCATACTGATTTATTTCAGACAGAAGACTGCTGATTTTGGAACCAATGCTGTTTATGTTCTATTGGTTATCACTGGGGATGTTAGCATTTTCACTCTGCTTAGGTATTACAATGTTTTTGGAATGTGAATTATCAGCTTATGGATTTGTGCCATGTTTAAAAAGTCTAAGCAACACAGCTTACTGTAATGCTTATTTTTTTGGATTAGCTATAAAAATCTGTGAAAACAAATACATTTTGAGATGAGTCAATAGTTAAATCTTAATATAAGTACTCTAGTCTTCATCAGAGCTATAATAAGGGTGGAAATCTTAAAATTATGTTCTTTTCTGCTGCTTTATATATTTGACCTCGGTGCAGGGTAGGAGGTAACACTGCTCAAAATGTTTGACTGCAAGCACAAAGTTGTGTATTTTTTAATGAACAAATTAGAATAGAAATGTCCAAGTTGCAATAACAGAAACAGCATTTTTGAGAGAGTTTCATAAACATATTTATCATAAACCATGTAGTGCACAGCTGGCTTCTGCAAATAGTTTCCATTTTCAGCCCTCTTACATATTCCATTAGCCGTTCAAGACCCATGCTTTTTGAAAGTGTCAAATTTATGTTAAATGATACATGTTTTAAAAGTTTTTGTATAAATGACTTGTTGTAGAATACCTGTGAAGTAATTCACTGTTTACAGCTGGGACAAACTCTGTGGGTTTTAATTCCTTCCTCCACAATCAGCATAACAAAGGGGATAAATCAGATGTTCATCATTCTTACTGGTGGAGTAGCCTGTGGAGTGCATCCTAACAGCTTCACAAAGTTCTAACCCCCTTGCACACAGTCATTCTGGCTACTTATAGGCTAATCTCCATTTAAGGGAACTATAAAAGCAGCCAGAGTGATTAAAAACCTTCATGACTTTCTTGTACCGAAAGATAAAAATGGGGACTAATCCTGAAACAACCAACAAGTATTGTAACCAGTGATAATCAGGCCACAACAAACAGCAACAACAATCTTATCAATAAAAGATGTAACCCACAGCAAGAATGTATAGCAAGGGAGGTGGTGGATGTGTTCTTTTATTGCAGCAATGCAGAATTTGAGCATCTGCTACTGTGGCTAAGTGCAATGTACATGGCTATACTAAGTTTATCTTCTCATTGCCTCAGTAGTCAGTGGGTAAATTATCAAAGCTATTGAACCTGAAAGGAGGGAGGATAAGGGTCCATAAGCCCTGGAGAAGGTCCTTGCAAAAGCTGCACTGGATCCAGGAATGGAATACCATTTGTATATGGATGTAAGATGAAGTAGCTCTGTGTAAAATGCTTCTAGAGTCCGCCCCTTCCAAAGTGCATCAAAGAAGCTAATGCTTTGGTAGAATGGGCCCTAATCCTGTCTGTAATGGTTTTGTCATGGTGAGAATAACAAAACAGAAGAGCAGAGGACCACAATTTAGAAATGATCTATGTAAACGTGGGTTGACCTTGCTTAGTCCCAGTATATGAAATACATAGCTGCTCAGATTTCCTGAGGGACTTGGTTATGTCAAGGTTATATCAAAGTTGTCTGTGCACATGCAAGATATGAAGAATCTTCTCTTCCTTGATCTTGACTCTGGATAAAAAATGGAAAATTGATGGCTTGATTCAAAGTGAACTATGAGACAATGTTAGGCATGAATGTGGGGGTTAGTCTGCAGAGTCGCTCTGTCTCTATGGGAAACCAGATAGGGTTCCCCACCACGAGCGCTTGCATCTTAGATACTCACCTTACAGGTGTCAGAACAACAAGTAGAAGAGTCAGCTGAAGAGGCAGGATCAAAAGGTGACAAAGTCAGATTCTCCAGTACAAAGAGTTGAGATCCCAGGCTAGAGAAATTTGTTTGCAAGGGGGATTCATAACATCCCTTTCATAAACTGTTTGACTACACACAGAGAAGAAAAAGAAGTATCCACAGACAGACAAGCTAAAATGGATGCTAGATGTACTTCACTCATTCACTGAAGCCAGCAGGCCTAAGATTCTAAAATATTCTCTGGTTGAAGGCCAAGTCAGACAATAAAAGTTCAGGTGTACTTCTCAATAGGTTTCCACTTTGTCTTGAGGTAAAAAAGACTTTTTACATAAGAGTGTCTATAAGACACCCTAAAAACACAATATTGTGTGAAGGAATCAGGATGGATTTCCGTATATTTATCTGAAACCCTATATGGGTTAGGAGGGAAGAAACTTTTGTTAAGGACTCTTGGTATCTAGGCAAAGACTTTGCAAATATAAACAAGTAATCTAAATAAGGTAAATGTGGACACCTTGCAACCTGCATTGAGCCACTAAGCACTTTGTAAACAGTCTTAGTGCAGTAGATTGTCCAAAGAGTAATGCAGAGAGCTGATAATGTGATCCAGATACACAAAATCTTTGGAATCGTTGGAATTTTTATGTTATTGGAATATGTTAGTAAGCATCCATGAGGTCCAAGCCCATAATAAAGGGATCTGGGAGAAGGGCTAACACTTACTGGTGTGTCAACATCTTGAGTTTTGAAACTTTGTTACAGAGATTGAGGAAGGAAAGATTTGAAACTGGTCTCTAAGAATGCTTGTTTTTTGGGACCAGAAACATTTTGGAATGAAAGCCCTTTCTTAGGTGTTCTGCAGGAACATATTTATAATACTGCTTCTAACAAGTGATGGAGCATCCGAAGAAACAAGTCTCTGGGAAAATCTTCCTACAAAATCTTAAGACCTATACTTTGCAACCGCTACATCTCAACCCTAATCTAACATTGAATGGTCATATGTTAAATCTGGAACATTACCCCCCTCTTAAGAACTTTTCTATCTTCGATCTATTCCCTTTCAAACACCAGTCTATTCGGATCTAAGATATAATTTGAATTTACCAAAAAAATATACAATTATATTAAGACAAATCAGAGATCTTGCACATACCTATTTGGAGCACTACATGGTCTCCGATAAGGATATCTCAACCTGCAAAGTATTGTGGAACCTGTTTCTTTCTAAAAAAAAAAAAATGATCTCAAATACTTACAAAGCTATTATGGCTATCAAAACGCAAAATGGACTAATTTTTTCCAATTTTTGGCTAAAACACAACCTTTCTATTAAACATAATCAGATTTCTAAGGCCATAAGTATTAGCTCAAGATTCATACCTTTTAAAAAACGTAAATATACACAACTAATGATAATGAACAATGCATATCTTACTACTGAAATACTTAGCAACATTTCTTCCAAATACCCCCCCTAACTGTCAATTTTGCCCTAATCAAACCGATGATATTCTACATGTTTTCTGGAGTTGCAAACACTCCTATAAGCTATGGTGTGCTTTGAGAGTCTTACTGGAGAAAATTGGTTATGAAAAGTCTACTCTCTCTTGGGAATTTACTATCCTTCATATTCCACCTCCAGGCCTATCTGAACGGAATTATAGAGTCCTGATTTCTATCCTTACATTAATTAAATATTATATTTCTTTGAATTTAAAAAAATAGACGCACCCTGACCTGGGAAGGCTTCAAATCTTTAGCTATTAAACTTCTCAAGGCACACAAGTACCTATTCCATAACTTCAGTCATAAACCACTTCATAAAGATTTTTAGATAATACTTTTTGATCACATATTAAAATGATTATATGTTTCTAGATGTTTTTTTACCAAATGCTATTTGTTGACTATCTTTATATATTATTGGGCAATGTATAATTGTACATAGTTTATGTACATGTCTTTTTTTTTTTTTCTGTTTCATATTGTGGCTTATTGTTTTGAATATGTTGTATGTGGTTAGTACTGTTTTTATTATGAAATATAACAATAAAGAGGAATTTAAAAAAAAAATCTTAAGTCCTCACATCTTATCTCTCATTCCATACTCATCGTAAAGATCATCTCAAGTCTGAGCCAAATTGCAAATGCTTTCTCTTTAAAGACATTACCAAATCCTCCACTATCTACATCGCCAACAATGCACCTTTCCCTCCGTCACATTAATTCCATATATTAATCTGATGACATCTCTTCCAATTTGTGTATAGTTAACTCCTATGTGCTATTTCCTTACGTTTGTCTTTTACACTTTGTGCTCTTTCCCTTCTTTTTATCTTCCTTCCATACTCTAATCCTTCATTCCTATTATTTTTTATACTGTGTTTTATTTATCATGCTTATTATTAGCCTGGTTGATTCCTGTAGTTTATATTTGGCCAGGCTGACCCTGAAATAGGTCTGTTTGGAGCAGTGCTCTAACCTGGTTGCCAAACTGAATGAATACATAAATGAATCAATGAATGAATAAATAAATAAATAAATACATACATACATACATACATACATACATACATACATACATACATAAAGTCTATGTGGTTTGGAGGGAGAGAGGAATCCCCCTAAAAGGAGGAGGAGGAAACATAGTACAAAGGATTAGTCCAGACAAAATCACTTTAGCTAGCAGATCTAGGAGACTGTCTCTCTCTGATGCCATCTCTGTGGGAGGAATAAAGATACCTTGTTGAAGTTTCAGGTAGTTTTATACAGTTAAGTAAGTAGATGGTGAGTATTCTTGATCCAATGATTATATAATGCATATTAGATACCAGACCTGACTTGAGCTTTCTGGATTACTTTTTTTTTTTCCTGAAAGGAGGAGGAGGATCTATCCATCACCAGCTGTAGACATCCAAAACCACCCGTAAAACCCATCTGTCTAAAATTATCTGACACTCAACTACAGCACTGAGAGCAGATTATCTGAAACTGGAAGAGAAATAAAGGTAGGAGCAGAGGGATTGGGGATCAGGTCTCTGGCATACTCATTCTGAAGCTGGATCCTGACCCTTTTTTGGGAAATTCCCTTGTTTTTGGATTTGGGTTTAGGCTGTTATACTCTTGCCATTTTATTCTGGGCACCTGCTTATTACTAGGCTGAGTGATCTGTCATTTTGTCCTTTGAAAGGGGTAGAGATTTTAAAAGGGAAGAATTTGGGGAACTGGAAACTCCTAGGCCCCCACATGCAATAATTTACCTTTGTCATCCTACTGTTTGAGAACCTAAGTAGCAGCAAGCCTAAACAAAACATCTGTGTTGAGAGAAGAACTAACAAGGTTATCTGAAAAGATTTGGTTGGGTACCCAAACAAATCTCAGAATAGTAGCTGAAGAAGAAGACATGGAAACCATATAAGCACAATCATACACACTCTTTAAGGCATGTTTAGAAACTTGACAGAAGTTTAAGACAACCTGATTCACATCAGACCCACCTTCATGGTTCATAGAAGAAGAAAGTTCTTCCAATCTTTTAGTGCACTTCAAAATTAACTTCCATTTATAGCCCTGGTAGTGCAAGATTCTGAAGGCTAATGTGACACAAGAAAAAAAGTCTCTAACCCTTTCTGTCCAGCTACCTCCCTTCCTTATCTCCAGGAACTGGATTGGAGGACGCAATGTGCTTTTCCACTGATAGAGCCATAGGACCAGTTGCAGCAGGATCAGCTGTAAGATGAGATTAGAGAAAATTATTCGCTTGTGAACTCTACAAAATTTATCTGCTTTTGTAGGAAGTGATGAGGAAGAATCAGGAGGAGCATTACAGGCAGCTTTTAATGCATCCTCCAAAGTAAGCAAAATATGACGAATAAGTACAAAAATTGGGGTTTCTTGTCTGAGTAAATTACAGTATCTGTTCAGCTCTGGAGAACATCTGTTTGTTTCCATGTAAATACATTCCTCAATCTGGAAATAGTTTCCAAAAAGGAAAAGGTTTCCACTGGTCCACTACAGGCTCACAATCCAGAAGATCAGAGCCTTGGACTGTAGAATACTGGGGTAAGCAAAACTTATCTCCATCAATATCAGGTTCATCCAAAATTCTTCCTCTTCCTTAGAAACAGTAGCAGAAGTATTAGAAGAAGGCATGTGGTGCCCAGAGTTGACTGACTGTAATAAACTCCTGGATAGGGTAATAACATAATTTGTACAGACTGGAATCATTTCTTTGTTTTCAATAAGCTTAACTTTCTGTTTCTTTCTTCTAGGTACATTCCTCTGAGTGAATGGCTAAGGGACAGCATATTATCCAGAACAAAAAGATGTTTCTCCCTGGACACTTTGAGAAGATTCCCTCAAAATATCTCCCTTACACAAATTGGATGGTTCTCCCACACCCAAGCAGGGCACTGCAACAGCTGCAGAGGATGTGTGTAACCTCTGGTCCATAGTAACTACACCTGAGAGATTTGAAGAAATAGGTAGCTGATCTGAGAAACAAACTGAGGCCACTGCAGATTAATCCATCATTGGCAGTGGCATAGTTGTAGTCTGCATGGAAGGCACAGACTTCTGTTTCAATTGTTTTTTTTTTTAATTTTTATTTTTAGATATGTTAGGAGAAGAGAACAGGATTAAGAATTCATGCTGTAGCCAGGAAAGAAGCCTGTTTTCAGGTGAGGTAAGGAGATGGTTGGACAGCAAGTTATCACTTGTAAGCATAAACAGCACACAACCCTTCCAGTCCAGTCAAATTGCCCCAACAATAAAGTAACACAAACAGCATACAAGAATTTCCTGTCAAAAATAGAAATAATTAAATAAAGCAGCTGCCCTGTAAAATCACATAAAATAAGCAAATCAAATTTAAGTAGAGGCATTCACATAAAAAATCACTTATTCTCTCAGAGAAAAAAACTTTCCAACTGTCCAGAAGCACTTTAAACATAACAAATACATGTAAATATATCACTAGGTCACTAAATGACATATAAAACCTAGAAAGGAATCTCTGTAGAGGACAGTAACATTAATCAGTGACTTTTCTCTGCAAAAAGGAGGAAATTCAACAGACATTAAAAACTTTAGACTTCTAGCAATCTTATCTCCCCACTCAAAAATACTTGAAAAATGTCCTCTCTATTTATAGTACAGCCATTGAAGTCACTTCTCATAGTAAACTAATAGGGATGCTAGTGGATGATAATCTTACATATATAAAACGGCATAAGAAAAACTAATAAAAAGCTAAGGATGCTCACCCATGCAACTAAAACTACACTTGCCACTACTTATCTCCTCCGCACTCTTCTTTATTACACACCCATCCTTACTAACCTCCAGGCTTCACAAAAATTAAAACTTGAAGAATGCTATAACAAATTTGCTAAATTTGCAGCACAAACCCCTTTCACAACCGACCACTGTATAGTACTGAAAAGTCTGAATTGGTTAGTACTGTCACATCAACTAATATATACACAGCTTTTTACCTCTTATAAAATTATCCCGCATCCATCTGCCTGTCCAGTATTAAAATCATTGTACACAGCTGTGTTCCCAGTCAGTCTTTTCAATTCAGTGACTAAAAACTCCTGTCTGCATACAAACTTAGCAAACCTGCTGGGCATTGTCTGTACTTGTACAATTTATTCGTTCATTTATTTATTTATTTTACATATGTTTACCGGGAAAGTCTGACTGGGACCCATTTTCGGTGGAGGCCTGGGGAGAAAAGTTCCATACTGAGAAATTACACAATAACAATTGTCATGATTGAAGCATGCTAACAAAAAAGGAAAAATAATTTATAAAAATAAGAAGCCAAAGAAAAACTACCACCGACTTCCTAGAGCAGCAGAGTCCAACAAAAAAAAAAGCAAATAATCCAAGAACACTGATGGACCAAAGGAAGGCATGACTCTCGAGGATAAACACTTAATTTCTTGTAGGTCATAAGTGCTTTCGCAGCTACTGCTGCTTCTTCAGACAACAAACACATTAAACCAAAACTGTTTTTTAAAATAGAAAAGTGAAACTGTATTAAGTCACCTGACCAAAGAATTTAAAGAAACACAGCTAAACTATATGCTATTTAAACAGCACATAAAAACATGCACATATAAATGCAACATAAAAACTATACAACATTTTTAATAAATCTTCCTATAAGCAGGTAAAAATACTGATTTAGCTAACAAGAAAACAAACATATATAATTGCAGGTGCAAAGACAAATACTCTCATCTGGCTAGTGGTCTTGACTTCAGTTTGGGTTTAATGGGTACAAACTCATTCAACCCATGCCCAAAATCTCCCCTCAGCCTGATAATCCATTTAGCTTCCATCTGTTCAGTTTGATTCCTTATATCTCCACCCCTTATAGTCTCATAGCCTCTACCAATAACAAGAAATTTGAATGTGTGCCTAGAATCAGTGGCCAGTACATGTTTTGACAAAGCACTAGTTGTGCTTCCCTTTTGTATATAGTAAATATGCTCCTTTATTCTCTCCCTTAAAGCCCTATCACCCTTTCCTATATAAAATATGGAACATTCCTTACAGTGGGCTAAATAAACAACATGTGCCATACTGCAAGTAGCAAATATATAAACCTCATGATCCCTTTTTTGGTCTGGATGTGTAAATTTTGCACTGCAATCAATGTATGAGCACATTGAGCACCTGCCACAAGGCATCATAACTTTGTTTCTATGCTGCAGAGAATCCATGGTGGGGTAACAAACTTCCTTTTCAATGATTTCATGTTTCTAAAAAGGAATCTGGGAGTAGTGTCTATCAACTTACTGGTATCACAGTCCATTGTTAAAATTCCCCAATGTCTCTTAATAACATTCATATAGGAAGAAACATCAGAAGAATAACATAAGGGGACCCTAAGTTTATATTCTTTTATCCTTCATTGCCTGATGTGTCCTTCTAGAAAAATAAGGTTTAGCTGTGCTAGATCTAAGAGACTGAACCTCACCTATGTTCCTTAAAATATTATGTATATCATAACCTCTATCAACCAGTTCAGTGTGTAAAATATTAAGTTGGTTGTCAAAATCACTATCCCAAACATTAAGACTAGAAGTCTAAATATTTGATTCCTGACAACATTCTAAAACCTGTGAGGGGAGTGCATGCTGTCTCAAGCTAATAAATGATTAAAATGACAAGACTTCCTATATAATCTGGTAAACAAGCACCCATCACCATCCATCTCTACAGTGACAGCCAAAAAAATCTATTTTACTAGAGGACACATTAGAAGTAAATCTTAAAAATAGGTTCATAGGTTGGTACTAGGCTATCGGCCCTAGGGCCTATACAAGCCTAGCCATAATAGTTCCCTAGCTAGTTCTTCCCACACTATTTACTTCCCTAGATTCCTGTCTAGCAGGGTGACTGATGTGATCCCCGGGGTGAATTTCCTTTCTCCCATCCAATCATCAAGGTTCCTTTTGAAGAGGACCAAATAGGCACTCTGCTTGACATATATGGGCAGTCTGTTCCAGAGTCTGGGGAGTCCCTGGGTCAGGAACCTATCCCTCCAGCATGTTTTGTTTACTGTGATGGCTTGGTTTAGATCCCTGGAGCATGTGATTCTGAGGGACTGGGATTTCTTTAAGTGTAGCATGTCCAACAGCTCTGGGTTTGACATGGCCTTGTATGTTAAGCAGAGATTGCCTCAGAGTAGACAATATGTGACAGAGTACAGCTGGAGTTTTTTAAGGCAGTCAGGATAGGACATCTGCTTTAGGCCTGTGATTCTTTTAGTGAGGTATTTCTGCGGCCTTTCCAGTTGTTGCAGATGTCTTGAGATGTACATACCAAATGGGGCATTGTATTCTATAATGAGTCTAATGAGGGATAAGTACAGTGGGACAACAACCTCCTTTTTTTCTGGATGCAAAGCCTTTAGTGATGAGGTATGCCACATTGAAGGATTTCCTGACTGTTGCGGCGATGTGGTTACTGAAGGTGAGACCACTGTCCACCTGTGTCCCTAAGTCTCTTATCACACTTTCTGTGTTTAGTGTACTGCCACCTATGTGGTAATTCATGGGTACATGTTTTTTTCCCAAAGGGGATAACTATACATTTCTTAGCATTGAGCTTGAGCCCATGGCTTTGGCACCAAGCATCTGTTTCTGTAAGGCCCTTTTGTAGAGTATCCACTTCATTTGGGGATTCAATAATGGCTCCCAGTTTGCAGTCATCTGCGAACTTTGTTAGCCAGAGTCCCTTAGTGTTGGCCTGTACTTCAGAGAAGTAGATGCCAAACAAGAGAGGTCCCAGGACTGAACCCTGAGGTACTCCACTTGTCACTTGTCTGGAGCTGGATTTGGAGTCAGCTACTTTTACAGTGTGGATTCTGTCAGTAAGCTAGTTGGCAACCCATTGAGTGATGTAGGGATTAATGCCCAGCTTAGTAAGTTTATCTATAATTCCAGAGTGGGGGGTGGTGTCAAAGGCCTTGGCGAGGTCCAGATAGGCTGTGTGGCCTGCCTTACCCTTGTCCACGGCTCTGGAGACTGATTCAAAGAAGTCAATCAGGTTCAGGAGACAAGGTCGGCCGTTCACGAACCCAAAATAGGTGGGGTCCAGTGTTTTAAGGTTGCCAATGTCTTTGTTTATAAGTTCCATGATAATACGTTCCATGGCCTTGCAGATCAGGCTCATCAGACTAATGGGGCGGTAGTTCCCGGGATCCAAGGTGGATCCCCCCTTGTGGAGTGGGATAACTGTAGTTGTGCACCACTCAGTGGACATGAAGCCTGAGGTGAGGGTATGATTAAATATGACACTAGGGTGAGGTGCCAGTTCATTTTGTAGTTCATGTAGTACACAGCCCGGGATGTCATCTGGTCCCATGGATGCTGTATTCTTAGATTTGCAGAGTGTGTTTTTTACCTGTGTGGCCATTATTACCGGAATTTGGCAATCTTCCGGTATTGAGATGGGCCATTTAGGGGGTGAAAGGGGGGTGAAGTTGGCACTGAATCGATCTGCCAGGATATTGGCAATATCCTTGGCATCAGTATATTTAATGCCATTCTGTTGTAGCTCAGAGCAGATCTGAGCATTGCCATTTAGATTCTTAACAAAGTTATAGAATGCCTTGTGGTTGTCTTTGGAATCTTTGGCAATTTTATTTTCGCAACTAGCTTTGGAGGATTTTATGAGGGATCACAGCTTCTTACTGTGGCTGGTAAGGGAGTTTTTTGTATCCTGTGATTTTCCTCTTTTCTGCAACAGTTTCTTCCTTTTATTGTAAAGTTTGTTTATGGCAGGGGACCACTGGATTGGCTTCCTTTTTTTGGAGGAGAACATCTCAGTTCTATTTGGGATGGCACGATTCATGCATGAGTGGATGTGCTCGTACAGTGCCTTAGTGTAGGACTCAGCAGTCGAACTTTCAGTTCCCGTCTGCATAGGTGTCAAGAAGTTTGTAACGTTTGACTTGAGTAGCATGAAGTCGGCTTTGGAGAAGTTTTTTATGGAGGCTTCCTTACTGGGGGGGTGGGGGTGTTGTAGGATTGTTAATATATTTGTCAAATTCCCTGAATTTGTCTTCTGTTCCATTTCACAGAAGGAACAAATCATCCACAAACCTACTATAAAATACTACCTGTTGTTTATAGGGTCCATTGAAAATATATTTGTCCTCCCATATGGTCATGACTGAATTGGTGTAGCTGTTGGCACAGGATGCGCCCATAACTACGCCATTCCACTGCCAAAATATTTTTTCATTAAACAAGAACACATTGTTCTCTAATACACACTGTAATAGAACCTTAAAAAGCATACTCTCTGACTCATAAAACTGTGAATGCAGCCCCAAAAATTCTTGTATCATACCCAAACCCAAGTCATTGGGTAAAACGCTAAATAAAGAGGTCACATCCAAGATGACCAACAGAAAATATCTGGTAGCAACAGTAGATTGTTCCAGATGAGTATATAAATCACTCAAACAATGATGATTATCCCTCAAAACATGTGGTATGACACTAAGCAGTGGTCTCAAGGACTTTTCTAAATAAATAGATATGGGTTCGGTACACCAGTTGCGTCCTGCAACTATAGGATGCATGGGTGGATTTATTCTATTCTTATGCAACTTGGGTAACCCTTGTATGATGGAAGTAAAGGTTCTTTTACTAAAAAATAGACAAGTTGCTCCTTCTGTAATAATTTCTGTTCATATAACTTATTCAGTGTGCATCTAATGTTAATTTCCATCTGTTTGACTTTGCTTTTACTAATAACCAAATAAAATGTATCATTTTTAAGTGAATTATTCATAGCCTCATTGTACCAGACCAAATCTAAAACGAGTATTGGCCTACCCTTATCTGCAGGCCTGATAATTATGTCACAGTTATTCTGAAGTTGCTTCAGAGCTAAATGCTCTTCTTTAGTTAAATTATAATTCCTATTCATTCTTCTTTTCGATTCCTTTAACTTATAAATATCCTGAATACACAGTTTCTCAAACACATTAATAAGGGAATTCACAGCAGGCACAAATGTACTAGGTTTTCTGAAGCAATTAAATTCAGCATAACATTTATTGCTATGATTGTATAGCAGTTTTAAAGTAAGATGGAATTGTGTATCTATGGGCACATCATGTGCCAGCAGCTACACCAATTTGGTCATGGCCATATGGGAGGACGGGTCTCCTTCTAATGACCGAAACGCCGATTCGCCGACAGGGAAATAACCGACACGAAACGACCGACAACGCAGTTGACCGACACGCTCGAATCCCGACAGACGGAAGACCGACAAGGGGAATGTGTAGCGACCTGGTAAGTATGCGATAGTGAGGGATTTAGGAGTAGGGAGCGGACAGGTAAGTGTGCAATACTCAGGGATGTAGGGTTAGGGTGTGTGATAGGTGAGTGTGCGGTAGTGTCGGAGTTTGGGGTTCGGGGTGTGTAAGTGAGTTAGGGTTAGGGTGCAGGTAGGGAGAGTGTGCGGTAGTGTCGGAGCTTGGGGTTCGGGGTGTGTAAGTGAGTTAGGGTTAGGGTGCAGGTAGGGAGAGTGTGCGGTAGTGTCGGAGCTTGGGGTTCGGGGTGTGTAAGTGAGTTAGGGTTAGGGTGCAGGTAGGGAGAGTGTGCGGTAGTGTCGGACCTTAGGGTTAGGGTTTGGGTTAGGGCTAGTGGATATGTGTTGTAGTGTACTGTGTTGTTTACGTGTAGTGTGTCGGTGTTATGGTGTTCGGTGTTTCGCGTTGTCGGGTTTGTGTGTTGTCGGTTTTCTGGCGTCGGTTATTTCACTGTCGGCGAATCGGCGTTTTGGTCATTAGAAGTAGACCCGGGAGGACAGATATATTTTCAATAGACCCTATAAACAACAAGTAGTATTTTATAGAAGGTTCGTGGATGATTTGTTCCTCCTGTGGAATGGAACAGAAGATGAATTCAGGGAATTTGACAAATATATTAACAATACTTACAACATTTTTAAGATTTACTTCTAATGTGTCTTCTAGTAAAATAGATTTTTGGATGTCACTGTAGAGATGGATGGTGATGGGGGTTTGTTTACCAGATAATATAGGAAGACTTGTCATGTTAATCATTACCTAGAGACAGCATGTACCCCACCCCCCAATTTTTCAGAATGTCAGGAATCAAATATTTATACTTCTAGGCTTAATGTTCGGGATAGTGATTTTGACAACCAACTTAATATTTTACACACTGAAATGGTTGATAAAGGTTATGATATACATAATATTTTAAGGAACATAGGTGAGGTTCAGTCTCTTAGATCTAGAACAGCTAAACCTTATTTTTCTAGAAGCACACACCAGGCAATGAAGGATAAAAGAAAGAACTACAAACTTAGAGTCCCCTTATGTTATTCTTCAGATGTTTCTTCCTATATGGATGTTATTAAGAGACATTGGGGAATTTTAACAATGGACTGTGATGGAAAGTTGATAGACACTACTGCCAGATTCCTGTTTAGAAACATGAAATCATTGAAAAGGCAGCTCTGATACCCTGCCATGGATCCCGTGCCCCACAGAAACAAAGTTACGATGCCATGTGATAGGTGCTCAATGTGCTCATAAATTGATAGCAGTGCAAAATTTACACATCCAGACTGAAAAAGGGATTATGATTTTCATATACTTGCTACTTGCAGTACGGAACATGTTTATTTAGCCAACTGTAAGGAATGTTTCAAATTTTGTATAGGAAACACTGATAGGGCTTTAAGGGGGAGAATAAAGGAGCATATTTACTATATATAAAAGGGAAGCACAACTAGTGCTTTGTCAAAACATGTACTGGCCACTGAGTCTAGGCACACATTTAAATTTCTTCTTATTGGCAGAGTCATTGAGACTATAAATGGTGGAGATATAAGGAATCAAACTAAACAGATGGAAGCTAAATGGATTATCAGGCTGAGGGGAGATTTTGGGCATGGATTGAATGAGTTTGTCCCCATTTAACCCAAACTGAAGTCAAGACCACTAGCCAGATGAGAGTGTTTGCCTTTGCATCTGTAATTATATATGTTTGTTTTCTTGTTAGCTAAATCGATATTTTTTACCTGCTTACATGAAGTTTTATAAAAAAAAAAATGTATTTAGTTTTTATGTTGCATTTATATGTGCATGTTTTTATGTGCTGTTTAAATAGCATATATTTTAGCTGTGTTTCTTTAAATTATGTGGTCATGTGACCGAATACTGTTTCACTTCTCTGTTTTAAAAATCAGTTTTGGTTTAATGGGTTTGTTATCTGAAGAAGCAGTAGTAGTTATGAAAGTGCTTATGACCTACAATAAATTAAGTTTTTAACTTCGAGAGTCATGCCTTCCTTGAGTCCATCAATGTCTTGGATAATTTATAAAAATAACAAGAGTATTTATTTATTTATTGCTTGTTTGTTGACCAGGTTAGTCCAGCTGGGCTTGTGGCCATTTTTCAGTGGAGACCCGAGGAGAAAAGCTCCAGTACATAGTATAAAATACATAAGGTTACAACATTACAAAATACAGAAAGTTACAACATTACAATAGACAATATAAGTTACATAGTGCAAACTGTACAGAAATCACAGTTTTACAATAAAATATATGTTATATTATGTTTAAGAGAATGTCACTTTGAGAATATGTGTAAGATAAGCCAGAGGCTTGCATGCATAATATTTTTAAGAAGGATGTACAGACAAAAACCTATGACATTTTGTTAGATTTGGCAAAGAAAAGTTGATATAGGTGAGGAGTTAGTGGTGGGGGTGTTTTAGGTGGGAGCATGTGAAGGACATTCCCATTTGGAGGACAGATGGGAGAGAAGCATGGATTTGAAGTTGTTATGGTTTGGTAAGTTACATAGTGGGGGGGGGGGGTCTCTAGTTTGACTATGGTGTAACAAAGTAGTAGCTGGCCAGGTGGATGTAAGAGTTTGTGCACTTGTAGAAGGTTTTGGTCTTCGGATCTCAGGGAGTGGCTGGATGTGTAGGGTATTAGAGATTTGGCAAGAGAAGGGCATTCTGTTGGCTTGAAGATGAGTTTGTGGGCTGTTGTAAGCTGTAGGTATATTAGGTGGTTGGGGAGTTCCAGCCAGTCGAAGGTGTGTAGAGAGTGGCAGTGATGGGAAGAGTTCTTAGAACTGGTTGCAAATTTGCAAATTTTGTTGTAACAAGCTTTGAGTTTGGAACAAAGGCCAAGTTGAAGGTTGGAGAATAGGGGAGCACTGTACAAGAAAGAGGTGAGAAGGAAGGTAGATGCGAGGGTTTGTCGGGAGGAGGGGTTGAGGTAGCAGTTGTGACTGTAGAGGAGGCCGATTTTTCTGGTGGGTTTTCTTGACTGTAGAGGGGATGTGAGAGTTGAATTTTAAGTTTTCATCAATGGTAATGGCAAGTAGTTTGGTACTGGGAATGATTTCTAGAGGGGTGTTATTATGGCTTTTGATGGAAAATAGGTCTCTGTTGAATTGGGAGTTTTTGGTAGGAGTGAAAATCATTAGTTTTGTTTTGTTAGCGTTTAGGGCTACATGATTGGATTGCATCCATGATTCTGTTTTAGAGAAGGCTATTTGGGTTTTGTGTAAATATTTGGAGGGGCAGGAGGCTGAGCAGATGATGGTGGAGTCATCTGCATATTGGATAACTGAGGCGTCAGGGATGGAGTGGTGGAAATTGTTGATGAATATGTTAAAGAGGAGTGGGCCCAGTAAAGATCCTTGTGGAACTCCTGTGGATGTGGGTAAGAAAGGGGAGGTTGACTCTTTTCATTGCACAGCCTGTTGGTGCTTGGAAAGGTAGCTGGAGAACCAGGCTAAGGTTGAGAGAGAGAAGTGTAAGTGTGAGAGCTGGGACAGGAGTAGAGAGTGGGAGATAGTATCGAATGCCTTTGAGACGTCTAGAAACAATGATGATACATATTTGCCGCTGTCATGTGCTAGGTTAACTGTCTCAAGAAAGGAAAGGAGGACTGTCATGGTGCTGTGGCCAGGGCGGAAGCCATGTTGGGTAGGAGAGAGGAGGTTGTATTGGGTTAGTTATGGCATGAGTTGGGAGTGGATGTTTTATTCTAGAATTTTAGAGAGAGGAGAGAGTATAGCTATGGGCCTGAAGTTGGTCTTGTCTGTGTTCTTGCCACCTTTGTGGAGAGGGATGATGAATGTGTGTCGCCAGATGGTTGGTACATAGGATTCTTGTATAGATCTATTTATAAGAATATATATGGGATAGGCTATTGATTCAGCAGATAGTTTAAGGAAATTTGGAAGGTTGTCTGGGGCATTGTGGCATGGTTTTACCTTTAGGAGTAGTCTTTTTATTGTGTTAGTGGAGAAAGGTCTAAGGGTGAAGAGGGGAGGAGGAGGGTGAGTGGGGGGGTTGGGGGCCAGGGTGAAGGGGCTGTGTTGGTGGAGGGGTTAGGGAAGGAGGAGGAGGATAGTTTAGCTATGCAATCTATAAAGAAAGTGTTGAATTTTGTGGCTGTTTCAAGGCTGGTGAGCTTAGGACAGGGCAAAGGTTGGCTTTATTATCAGGGTTGAGAACTGAGGAGATAGAGGTCCAAAATTTGTTTGGGTTAGTTGAGTGCTTGGATTGCAGAGTGCAGTAGTAAGTTTTGCGATCTTTTGTTATTATTTTTTTGGCTAGGTTATGTAGATGTTTAAATTCTAGGTGGGTGCTGGGGGTTTTCTGTTTTTGGTACTGTTTCCACTTTTTGTCTCGTTGATTCATTATCTGTTTAGTTTCCTGGGATAGCCAGGGGCAGGGATTAGTTCTGATGCATTTGGATTGGAAGGGGGCTTGTTTATCTAGTAGGGTAAGGAAGGTATGGTTAAAATATGATACAGCATTATCTAGTGGGAGGCTTCTTAAGTGAGGCCAGTCAGTAATCTTAAGGCATTCTGAGAAGATTTTGAGGCTGAAGGAGGCTAGGTTGCAGGATTGGGTGAAATGGTGTTGTTTTTCTATGTGAGAGGGTAGGCAGTCTACGAAGGCTGGTAGGTGGTCGCTTAGGGGGTCTGGTATTATACTGGCAGTAGTGGTATGGTTGAGGTGGGTTGTTAATATGCAGTCTATGATGGTACCAGAGGTGCCATCTTTATTTGGCCTGGTTGGAAGGTTTAAAAGTTGGGTGAAATTGTAAAGGTTGATTGAATGAGTTGGGGTATCAGAGAGGAAGGCCGCCCAGTTAATATTCATATTGCCAAGGATGTAGGTTTCATTTTTGATGTTGGAGCTAAAGAGAGGATGTCTTCTAGTGTTTTGTCATTGTCTCCAGGTGGGATGTAGATGGAACAGATGCAAATGGATTTGTAGCTGTTAAGTTTTAAAAAGCCTGCAGTCGTTTTAGCATTGGCAAAGGTTGGGATGGGGTTGGTCAATGGAGTAAAGGTGAGAGAGGAGGGGTAGATAATAGCTACACCACCTCCATTTCTATGAGGTCTATCATTACGTATGATATGGTAGCCTGGGGGGAGGATTTTGTTATCCTTGATGGAGGGTTTAAGCCAGGTCTCGGAGACTGCGGTTATATCAGGCTGGTTATGAGAGAGTCAGGCATGAAGGATGGGAATTTTATTTCGTAGGCTTTGTGCATTTAGGGTGGTGAGGTAGATAGACTTGGGGTTTTGTGGTTTGGAAGTTAGGTTTGGGTGGGTAATGCTGGGGTTTGGACCACGGTTAGGGTGGATGTCGCCTGAGAGTGATGGTGAGATATGGGGAGGAGCTGCCTGAGGAGGTGTAGTGGGGATAGTGAAATATGGTTTTGCTTGGGGAGGTTTTTTTTGAGGTAGCACTTAGAATAGGGTGTGGGGAGGGTGGGATGGGGAGTATAGTGGGTTTGAGGGGGTGTATCCTTATTCATCAAGGATACCTACACCTCCAGGTTTGTGGTGCAGCATGATACCTCTGAGATCATCCATGTGCAACTAACATCGGCAAATCTGCAATGCAAATTGTGGCCTGCTACAGATCACCATCTATGACCCAGGATCACCACTCCACCTTTTTGGAGACACTGGAAAACATGAAGGTCCTACCAAACACCCTGATACTGGGCAATTTCAATTACCCTACCATTCACTGGGAAAACTACTTGAGTACAAATTCCCAGGCACAGCGCTTCCTGGAATTCATCAACTCAAACACCCTGGATCAGCTGGTAAACTCCTCTACCAGAGGTGAAAACATATTGGACCTGGTCATCACCAACATGGGCGACAGGTGTTCCACACTGGACGTCTACCCATCACTGGTTAGATCAGACCATAAACTAATCACTCTGGATATCCACACCCTACCACCACCTCCAACTAAGGAAACCACAGTAAAAAACTTTTCTAAAGCAAACTTCACCTTACTTAAGTCAGAGGTGGTAAGTTTCACAGCCCCCATGCTAAAGGATAACGCTGCCCAAGATGCAGAAACCTTTACAAATGCACTCTATGAGCACCTACAAGGATGCATGGATTGTGCCATCCCTAGCAAAACCAAGATTCACTCCTCTAAGAGAAGGAAACCAGTTTGGAGGACCCCTGCAATAAACAGGCTATACAATAGAAGGAGGAAACTAGTTCAGAAAAAAGCAAATCCCAAGAAGGAAAGACATCCCTGATCAGTATCAGTAAGAAACTGAGGTCCCTCATGAAATCATCCAAGGCTAACTTCGAAAAAAAAATAGCCAAGGATTCAAAAGATAACCACACAGCCTTCTTTAGCTATGTTAAGAATCTAAGTGGCAACTCACAGATATGCACTGAACTAGTGCAAAATAGCACAAAATATACTGAACCTACTGATATTGCCAACATCCTGGCAGATAGATTCAGTGCAGACTTCACCCCCCCACCTCCAAAAGGGCCCACAACAATACCGGAAAAGTGTAGTGTCCTAGAAATCACAGATGCACAGGTGAAAACAGTCCTTTAAAAAGCAAAAAACACAGCGTCAATGGGACCAGATGGTGTCCCAGGCTGCGTCTTGCACGAAATACAGAACAAACTAACCCCCCACCTAAACACGCTGTTCAACCTCAGCCTCTCCACAAACTACGTGCCCATAGAATGGCACAAAGCAACGGTTATTCCTCTCCACAAAATAGGGGCCACAACTGACCCTGGTAACTATCGCCCCATACGCCTGACTAACCTGGTCTGCAAGGCTATGGAGCGCATCATCATGGAACTCATTAACAAAGACATTGGGAACTTCCAAACACTTAACCCGACCCAGTTCGGCTTTGTTAAGGGCAGATCATGCCTACTAAACCTGGTTGACTTCTTTGAGATAGTCACCAAGGCCATAGATGAGGGAAAGGTGGTTCACACAGCCTACCTTAACCTCACCAAGGCTTTTGACACCATTCCCCACTTGGGTATTAAAGAAAAACTCAGCAGCCTGAACATAAATCCCTATGTCACGAGATGGGTTGCCAACTGGCTTACAGACAGAACTCACATGGTAAGAATAGCGGGCTCTAGGTCCGATTCTAAACCAGTCACAAGTGGTGTCCCACAAGGCTCAGTCCTGGGACCCCTACTGTTTGGCATATACTTCTCAGAAGTACAGGCAAACACAGGAGGACTATGGATAACCAAGTTGGCCGATGACTGCAAACTTGAAGCCATGATTGACTCTCCGGCTGACACGGACATCCTCCAAAAGGGCCTTACTGAGACGGACACCTGGTGTCAAATTCATGGCCTCAAGCTAAATGCCAAAAAATGCACAGTCATCCCTTCTGGGAAAAACAAAACACCCACGAATTACCACATAGGTGGCAGCCCCCTTAATACAGAAGAGGTAATAAGAGATCTGGGGACCCAGGTAGATAGTAATCTCTCCTTTGACAATCATATTGTCAAAGCAGTTAGGAAATCCTTCTATGTGGCCCATCTAATTACTAAAGGTTTCACATCTAGAAATAAAGAGGTTATAGTGCCACTCTACTCATCACTCATTAGACCCATCATAGAGTACAATGCCCCATTTGGGATGTACCTCACAAGACACTTCCAACAGCTGGAAAGACCCACAAAAGTACCTCACCAAGAGGATTACTGGTCTCAAACATATGTCCTATGCAGCCTGACTGAAAAAACTCCGGCTGTACTCAGTGGCATATCACTTACTCAGAGGTGATCTCTGCCTGATTTACAAATCCATGTCCAACTCAGAATTGATGGACATGCTCCACCTAAAGAAATCCAAGTCACTGCGAGCCATGCGCTCTAGTGAGCTAAACCTCACCACAACAATAAATAGAACATGCTGGAGGGATAGATTCCTGTCACAGAGACTCCCCATGCTTTGGAACAAAATTCCAAATTACATCAGGCAGAGCCCCCTTACTCACACTCTTCAAGAGAAACCTTGACGAGTGGATGGGTAACAGAAAATACACCCCTGGGATCACTTCATTGGCTCTGCTTGACAGAGGATCAGTTAATTAATCAATGGGGCAGCGAAAGCCGACACACTTTGGCTAGGCTTATAAATGCCCTCGGGCAGATAGCCTAGTACCTACCTATGAACCTATGAACCTATGAACAGATGGGATAGGCTGGAGGAATAGAGTTCAGGGGAGATTTGTGAATATGAGTGGGATTTGTGTGGGAGTTTTGAGGTGGTGGTATGTGGGGTTTGAGGTAGGTGTGTGTTGGTGGGAAGCTTAAGTTGGGTAATATAGGTTAGGAATAGTAGCAGGGTAGGTAGTAGTATAGTTTGTGGGGGGAAGGTAGGCATTGTTGTTTGGGTGTGTGAGAATTGGTGTGTGTATGAAAGTGGGAGGGGGTTGATAGAGGGTGTATGTGATTGGTTTAGGTGTGTGTGGGGTGTGGTATGAGTAAGTATAAATGTAGAGGTACTGGGGGCAGGTGGGAATTGGGGGCAGGGGAGGGGAGCAGAGTGAGCCCGCAGGGCGAATGGAGCGGGATAGAGCTGGGCAGGAATGAAAAATCTCAAAAAAGAAGACAATCAGTGAAGCTGGCTTTTTGAGGTGGGAAGGTGCAGCTGGGCAGTAAGGTGAGTGAGAAAGTTTGAGACAAGCAGGAGAAGTAGGCAGGAGGAATAAATGTTTTGAGAAAAAGTTACAGGCATTCTGTATAGGAGGCTTTAGGAGTTTGTATAAATTAAATACAAAATGTATCAACAATAGGGAGTAATGCTGCCACCAAGTGGTGAAAGTAAGAACATTAATGTAGTTACGGAGAAAATAAGAGTAAACGCAGGGAGGCAAGAGGGGCTGGGGGGGGGCGGACTGATGTAGGCTGCTACTGTGCATGCTATGGTTAAGGACAGACTTAGACTGCTTTGGTAGAGATAGGTATTAATATATCGACATACATGCTGCAGTCTGCTCCTTTCTTAGTTCTAAGTCTGGGAGCATAACAGCGCTCAGAGAGCTGTGCTGCAGATGTCTGGGGTGGAGGAAGTCTTTTAGAGGAGGGATTCCTTTGGTTTGTAGCTTTTGACTGGGGAGAACCCGAGGGCAAGCAGCAGGCTGTAGAGAGAAAAAAGGGTTAGTTACAGTATTAGCCAGATTGTGAGGTAGATCAAAGTGGGTACTTATTGGAAAACACAGCTACAAGATGGGAGGACAAGAGGTGTAAGAGTGAATAGTTAATGGAGGTGCAAAAGTGAAGGGGAGGAATTAAATAGTTGAGGTGCAAGAGTGAATAGTGAAGTTGTAGAGGAGGTGTACAATAGGTTCAGTAAGAGGAAAAGAAAGACAGTATGCAGTTTAAAACATAGTACATTCACTGTAGCTAGTAGTTTAACATATGGTTTAATCAGATATAGAATATGTAAGTAGCAGTCATTACCATATGCATCTAGCATTACACAACTTCCAACTGGAAAAAGTGGCATTCTTTCTGTTGATATATGCTCTTGTTTGCTTGTGAAATGGGGAAAGGATAACATATGCTGGTGAACAGGTAAAGAACTGTGTGTAATCTGCAAGTAGCAGTAGCTTAAACACTAAGGGATTGTAGGCGTTTATGCAAAGTGCGTGCTAGTGATAGTACTTAGGACTATCAAGCTTTGGCATTCATTTTAACTGTTGAAAACAGATAATTATCTTTAGTAAAGTGTTTGTAATGGTAGATAAAATCTAAAGGGCTGCATATGCTAAAGAGAGGCACTTGTGATTGGTATGGTACCTAGAAATCAATCTGCTGCTGTTCATTGAGATATTAGATAGCACAGCTAAGATTGTACCAGGGCAAGTCAACTATGGAGTTTGCGAGTACCTTCCAGCCCTAAAGGACCATGCACTTTAAGAGTCCTATGTCTCGTCCAGTCCAAAAAGCAAAAAAGTGAAATATCAGTGAGCGACCATATGTAGCTCACTCTAAGTTTGCATTCCTTTGATATATACCGAGTGTGCGTAGTGTCCTAAAACCTTATGAGGGGCTGGTAGTAACACATGTGATTGGGAACAGTGTCTGTCAGCCTGAACAAGCAGACTAAGAGCAATATCAAGGGAAATAACACACTACAGCTACTAGAGCATAACTAACAAATGCAACAAATCACAGATTAGCACTACTACACAAGAGCTCAACCACAGTGTCCGATGTTTAAGGCAGCAATTCAAGTATCAAACAAACACTATGTTTGCAGAAGCAATTCAAGGTATGAAATAAACACTTTACAGCAAATACAAGTTTTAAACAAACACTGTGCAGCATTTGCTAACTAGTTTACAATATGCAGGCTCTCCAGAATATATAAAATGAAAAGCAGTACATAATAAAGATTTTGATGGTAGTGGTATAAAAGTGGCTACATGTACAATAACTTTTGAAAATACAGTAAAGGAACTTTTGAAGAGAAACAAGTGACATATAATATGGAGAAAAAAAACAAGAATTAACAGTGAGTTAGAGGGTAGCAGGGATACAATTTTGTGAGGAATAGCAGGACTGAGTCAAAATGTAGGGAGGAGAAGAAGGATAAGGATATGTAATAATGCATAACGTTTTGTAAAACAAGGAAAAAGTACAAGGTTGCTAATGCCTGCAACTTCTTACCTTTATCCCATCTTTCAAAACTAACCCAAAAGACTTCCTAGCTAAAATCTGGCTCTGTTCTTGCTCAAAACCAGAATAAATTATACCCCTAAATGTGAGCAAGTACCTTTTCATTCCTTATACCCCCTTACTCTCCCTTCTTCACTTACTTCCTTACTGCTATCTAATTCACTTCCCTGATTTTCTCTCTAAATAGCCAATAACCCTGTTTTTCCCTCACTTCATATTGCAATTCCTATTGTTATTAGACTAACTTACCATTAATTCCTCTACAAACTATCTAATATTTCTCTAAATATTAAACGATTGTCATAAACCTTGTATAAATCCTTAACCGATATTTTTATATTATGTCCAATATGTTATAATTATTTAAATTGCAGATATTTTGATGTATTTTTGAAGAGTGTAAAATTGTTCTTAAAATATTTTGTAATAATTTGGAACGTTTCTCTTCAGGCCTTTGTTGAAAATGGGCTTCTGCCCAATCAGTCTTTCCCTGTAATCAAATGTCAATAAATAAATAAATTAATAAATAAATAAATAAATAAAGGAATAGTCACCAATGTGCCTGAAAAACCCATATTCACAAAGTGACTTACCACAGGCTTACAGACTTACTGGCAGGCTGTCTGGGTGCTGTATTCTTGTCAGGATACAACCCATAAGCAACTGCAGCAGTAAAGAATTTGAACACCCACTGTTATGGTAAGTCAAATGTTCACAACTGTACTTTACTAATGAATGTGTGCACAAAAGATTGCTGACAATATTTGACTGTTGTATAAGCATATGAACAAAAAGGTAAAAGGTATATCATAACACAGCATGCCTATTTTTTTTAGCAATTTATCTTTTAGAGATTAACACTAATGGTGTGTTTCATCAATGAGTCTGCATTTTGAGTTGTTAGTAAATCTCACAGAGCTATACAGGTTGTCTTACCACAGGAAAGTGCGAATGTTAAATTTGTGCACACAAGTTATAGATATCATAGCATGATCGACCTTTTATCATCAATATTGTCTTAGCAGAGCAACTGCAGTTAGGTGAAAATCTGAATGTGCATTCTGATTTTTTACATTAGTATTTGTTTATATTACCACTAAGTAAGGTAATAAAATGGTGTAGAGTGGGCTCTTATATATTATGGGTAGGTTAACTTTATTAGCTGCATGCATATTCATACTGCAGTTTGTAAAGTCTTAGTTCTTCAGGAATAAATGCTTCTGCATTTGTGTTTCAGTTACTTGTGGAAATGTAAGGTGAATTTCACCAAACAGGAAAGTCAAGTGCTTAGGTCCACTAAAGCAGGGTGGTGGTCTTCAGATAGGTGGGGGTGAAAATAAATTACTGAGGCAGCGTAAATAGGATGAAGCTGAGGTAAATGGAAATGCTGTTAGTGGACTTAAATACCTTAGCATAGAATGCCATTAATGCATTAATGATGTGAAGGACAGGGCTATACCTGCTGCATGGAAGTGGGCAGTCCATACTGACAGAACTGGAACAAACACATAATGACCATATTTGCTGTCATTGGTGCATGCGGTATTAGTAAAAGGCTTATCTGTGAATATGGACGTTGGTGCTCCATGAAGAGATGCTGAATGCATGGGGTGTATATGTTAACACTTATTAGTTTCAGAGCAGAAACTCATTATGTATTTTCACACACAGTGCTTATTACAGAATATTGAGCAAAATTTAAGGAATAATAACTAGATACAGGAGATAATTATGCATCACAGTATAATGTGTGGCCTTGGTTCTATAACTAGATGCAGGAGATAATTATGCATCACAGCATAATGTGTGGCCTTGGTTCTATAACTAGATACAGGAGATAATTATGCATCAGAGCATAATGTGTGGCCTTGGTTCTATAACTAGATGCAAGTGATAATGGTGCATCAGAGCATAATGTGTGGCCTTGGTTCTATAACTAGATACAGGAGATAATAATGCATCAGAGCATAATGTGTGACCTTGGTTCTATAACTAGATGCAAGAAATAATTATGCATCACAGCATAATGTGTGGCCTTGGTTCTATAACTAGATGCAGGAGATAATTATGCATCACAGCATAATGTGTGGCCTTGGTTCTATAACTAGATGCAGGAGATAATTATGCATCACAGCATAATGTGTGGCCTTGGTTCTATAACTAGATACAGGAGATAATTATGCATCACAGCATAATGTGTGGCCTTGGTTCTATAACTAGATACAGGAGATAATTATGCATCAGAACATAATGTGTGGCCTTGGTTCTATAACTAGATACAGGAGATAATTATACATCACAGCATAATGTGTGGCCTTGGTTCTATAACTAAATACAGGAGGTAATTATGCAGCACAGCATAATGTGTGACCTTGGTTCTATAACTAGATACAGGAGATAATTATGCATCAGAGCATAATATGTGGCCTTGGCTCTATAACTAGATACATGAGATAATTATGCATCACAGCGTAATGCATAATATGCTAGACTTTATAAGCACAACAAGAATTTACAGTGTTTTATTTTGCTAGTCACCATGAAAAGCAGACACCAGCAACTCCTATCCTTTCTCTTGGGTTATCCACTATCCTCATACTGTTTCTGTGTATATTCTCCTGTTCTGGACTTTACCCTTCCCTGAATTCATTTCTAGCCTCACTATTATTGCTTTTCCTAGTACACCTGCTCTATTTTATGATGAAATTATGTTGAACATATGGTTTATACCTTTAAATATAATTAGTTAATCTTGTCTTGAGTAAAATACCTACCACTTTTTTAAATCTGTTTGTTAATCGGTTATTATGTATTTGTTGTTTTGTTGTTTATCCGTCCTGTCTACATGTGGAGCTTTTCTCCTCGGGCCTCTACTGAAAATGGAAATATATCCAGATAGACTAGCCCGGTTAACAAATGTAAAATAAATAAAAATAAATAAATTTTACTGTCTTCAGACCCTTGCATATTAATGTTTTTTTGTTTTGCCCTGCTAGTAATACCTCTCTCTCCTCCTCCAAAGCCCCTCTCTATCGTAGCTTATTTTAACCATACAGCACTGGGTTTGCTTCAGGTAAATCTACTTGTGTAGCTTGAGTCCAGTTTCCTTTTGTAAGCTTACTTCTGCTCATATTTTATTTCTTTTTATTTTATTTCTGGTGACTATACCTTTTACAAACTTTGTATCCTTGTCTCTCAAGCTAGTTTTTCACTATCTTGTTCTGATTGTTTCTATGACTTCATCTTGACCAGGGTGCTAGCCCCACTCCATTCGCTCCTCTACCCTACCCCCAATCCCACCCACCCCATTACAATTACCTTTATACCTAATTATCCCTCCCCTTGCTGTCCCACTAGCCACTACAATTCCACTTCATGCCTATTGCCACAACCACATTACTAATCTGTCAATCTTGTCAACACCACTTCCTCTATACCACTGTCTCTATACCTACTCTATCTGACCATATTTTATTCCAACATGTATTATTTTCTAATATCTTCTACACTACTCCTTATTCTCTCTATCTCCACCTCTTACCACTCCAATCTCTCTGACCCACTCCTATGTTCACCAACTTCTGACTCATACAACATATATCCAACTACTTCATCTTTTACTATCTCCCCTAATCTCTTTACTACCTCTACCTCAAGTCTATATAAACTATCCATAATACAGGTTTTTAAACCTTCCCACAAAGCTAAGTCAAAACTATACAAACTCCATCTAGCATCTACTACACACTCTCTCCTCACTAAAAATCTACTTTGTTCTGAAGATATCCATCCCAACCCTGGCCCCTCTTCTCTCCCCAAAACTACCTCTACACTGCCCCCATCTTACTCCTCTAACAGTCACCAACCTCAGTCACAACAATCATCTCCATCCATATACTTTATTTACTCAGTGAATATTCAGAGTCTAGCAAATAAAGTCACTGAGCTGCACTCATGGATAGCTCTCAATACTCCTCACATCCTCTCTCTATCTGAAACCTGGCTCAAGCCACAAATCCCAAATAGTGAAATACTCCCACCAGCTTATACTATCTTCTGATCTGATAGTCCTGTAAAAAAGGTGGTGGTGGTGTGGCCATCCTCTACTAAAACATTCTTAACCTCTCGCCATACCCTTCCCCAATTCCTGACTTTTTCCCAGCTGAAATCATCATCCTTAACTGCCATCTGAATCCCCACAAAAAACTTGCAATTGCCTGTATCTACCTTCCTTCTGGTAACAATCTGCCCATTCTTGAAAACATCCTATCCTGGTTCTCCCACAACATACCATATGAGACACTTATCCTTGGTGATGTCAACATTGATTGGTCCAAACTCACAACTGACTCCCCCCAACTCAGTATCCACCTACACGGCTTTCACTAACTTATAACATCACCCACACACTTCCATAGAAATTCCACTTCCAGCTCCATCATAGACTGGATCCTTACCAATTCCCCCCACTAATACCACAATCCCACCACCTTACCTGATTCCCTCAGTTATCATCTCCCTAGCACCATCTTAAGACACTACTCCCATATTCCTAAACCCCACCTTATCAAAGACTGTCGAAAACTATCGACTTTCAATTCATCCCAATTTAACTCCATTCTCCACCACATAGATTAGTCCATCCTAAAACACCTCCGCCTAAACGATGCTGTAAGCACTTTCAGTAGCATCTTCGTGAACACTCTAAACTCCTTAGCTCCCTCTAGGAAGATCAGAGTAAAATCAAACCATGCTCCTTGGCTCTCCGAAGAGAATAGGTCCCTTATGAAACAAAGAGATCAAGCTTGGAAAACCTGGACTAAAACTAAACAACCACCTTTTCTTCAAAAATACATACAAATGAGGAACCTTGCAAAAAAGCATACAACTAATGACAAAAAGTTATACTATAGCTCTGCTCAGCTTAACAACAAATCTAATCCTTGAAACTTTTGGTCAACTCTCAACAACATCCTCTATCCGTAAATCCCCCCTAATCCCTCCACATACCCTAACTCTTCCTCTCAGGAAACAGCTACCCTCCTGAATAAACACTTTATCTCTTCCATACAAAATCTGGTAACCTCTAAGCCAAACTCTACTTCGACACCCACCTCTCCAAGTCCCACTAACACAACTTTGTTTTCTTTTGAGCCAGTTCCCATTACTTACATCAAATCTCTACTACTCAAGGTAAAACCTTGCTCTCCTTCCACTGACAATCTATCTCCTACATTCCTCAAACTTGCTGCTGACTCAATTGCCTATCCTGTATCTATACTAATTAATCAATATATTCTGGAATCAACTGTCCCCACCCTTTGGAAATCTTTCTTCACTATCCCTCTTCATAAAGGTGGAAACTCCACTAACCCCTCAAACTACCGACCCATTGCCATTCTGTCCCCCCTCTCCAAGATATTAGAAAAAATGTATTCACTCACAGCTTCTCAATCACCTCCTCACACACCACTTACTTACCCCTATCCAACATGGATTTCGTTCTCACCACAGCACCACCACTGCCCTCCTCTCCTTCACATATATCATTGCAGAGGCCCTAGACAACAATAAACTCATTTCCTGTCTCTTCCTAGATCTTTCCAAAGCCTTCGATACTGTCTCTCATCCTCTACTACTATCCAAACTAGCAAATCTCCACCTATCCCCCTCCACACTTGCCTGGTTTAATAGTTACCTATCTGGCAGGGAACAATCTGTCAAATGGCTCTCATCCTCCTCACCTTTCCTTCCCATCTCCACTGGTGTTCCCCAAGGCTCCATCTTGGGACCCCTTTTGTTTAACATCTTCACCAATGATCTTTACACCTCATGCAAAGAATCCTCCCTTATTCAGTATGCCGATGACTCCACACTTATATCCATCTCAAATAACATTCCTGAACTACACTCCCTGACCCAACAGGCCCTACTATCCACTAAACAATGGCTCTCTCACAACCTATTGATCCTAAATCCCAAAAAGACCAAACTCCTACTTTTCCTTCCCCGTTCTCTTTCTTATCACAAAAACTCCTTTTTTATTACATCTTCTAACAATACAAACATCCAACCTGACACCCACACAGAACGCCTAGGGGTCATTATCGATGACGAACTCAAGTTCAACCTACACATACTCCAATGTATAAAAAAAACAAACCAGAAACTAGGTCTGCTATATCAGAACAAAAAATTCCTAACCCCTGAATCTAGACTTACCCTGGGCCAGGCACTCCTCCTCCCCTCCCTCTTATACACCGCCCCAGTTCTTACCAATATCCAGGCCTCCACTCTAAACAAACTGCAACAGATGTACCATAAATAGCTAGATTCATTACTAACTCGCCATACAACTCACACCACTGCATTTCTTTAAACTCTCTTCAATGGCTTGAACTTCCCCAGTTTCTGCTATCTTATCAATTTCATATGCTATTCTTTATAAACCCTCCTTCTGTCCATCTCTATCTTCCTTAGTCTCCATCTACATCCCATCCTGGACCCTCCGTACTTCTAACCAACAATTACTTGATATCTACCACCCAAAAAGGTCAGTATTCAAACTACTCTACAAACACTCCCTTGCCCATGCTTGGAACAAACTTTTCCTTGATGTACGTTAAATCCCCACACCTCACACTTTAAAAATGAACTAAACGCTTATTTTCTCAATTCTAGAACCTGCCCTTGCCATGACCCTACCTAGACTTCCTTCGCTTTATGTACCCTCAAAAGGACCATACTTAGTACCTCATTACACCTCTCTCTCCAATGTGTCTACTATGCATTTGCACAATTTTATACAAACAAAAAATGTTTATTGTTGACCTATTGAACTATATCAATGTAAAATTGTCACTTAGCTTCGCTTTAATGCAACTTTAACTTTATGCATGTAACCCAACATATGTGAATTGTTTTGCTATAACTGCTATTATATCAATATTGTTTAAAATTGTACTTGTTTTAAAATGTATTACTGGAGCTTTTCTCCTTGGTTCTCCGCTGAAAATGGGTCACAAGCCCAGTAGGACAAACCCGATTAACAAATGTCAATAAATAAATTAATAAATAAATAATAATGTGTGGCCTTGGTTCTATAACTAGATACAGGAGATAATTATGCATCACAGCATAATGTGTGGCCTTGGTTCTATAACTAGATACAGGAGATAATTATGCATCACAGCATAATGTGTGGCCTTGGTTCTATAACTAGATACAGGAGATAATTATGCATCACAGCATAATGTGTGGCCTTGGTTCTATAACTAGATACAGGAGATAATTATGCATCACAGCATAATGTGTGGCCTTGGTTCTATAACTAGATACAGGAGATAATTATGCATCACAGCATAATGTGTGGCCTTGGTTCTATAACTAGATACAGGAGATAATTATGCATCACAGCATAATGTGTGGCCTTGGTTCTATAACTAGATACAGGAGATAATTATGCATCACAGCATAATGTGTGGCCTTGGTTCTATAACTAGATACAGGAGATAATTATGCATCACAGCATAATGTGTGGCCTTGGTTCTATAACTAGATACAGGAGATAATTATGCATCACAGCATAATGTGTGGCCTTGGTTCTATAACTAGATACAGGAGATAATTATGCATCACAGCATAATGTGTGGCCTTGGTTCTATAACTAGATACAGGAGATAATTATGCATCACAGCATAATGTGTGGCCTTGGTTCTATAACTAGATACAGGAGATAATTATGCATCACAGCATAATGTGTGGCCTTGGTTCTATAACTAGATACAGGAGATAATTATGCATCACAGCATAATGTGTGGCCTTGGTTCTATAACTAGATACAGGAGATAATTATGCATCACAGCATAATGTGTGGCCTTGGTTCTATAACTAGATACAGGAGATAATTATGCATCACAGCATAATGTGTGGCCTTGGTTCTATAACTAGATACAGGAGATAATTATGCATCAGAGCATAATGTGTGGCCTTGGTTCTATAACTAGATACAGGAGATAATTATGCATCACAGCATAATGTGTGGCCTTGGTTCTATAACTAGATACAGGAGATAATTATGCATCACAGCATAATGTGTGGCCTTGGTTCTATAACTAGATACAGGAGATAATTATGCATCACAGCATAATGTGTGGCCTTGGTTCTATAACTAGATACAGGAGATAATTATGCATCACAGCATAATGTGTGGCCTTGGTTCTATAACTAGATACAGGAGATAATTATGCATCACAGCATAATGTGTGGCCTTGGTTCTATAACTAGATACAGGAGATAATTATGCATCACAGCATAATGTGTGGCCTTGGTTCTATAACTAGATACAGGAGATAATTATGCATCACAGCATAATGTGTGGCCTTGGTTCTATAACTAGATACAGGAGATAATTATGCATCACAGCATAATGTGTGGCCTTGGTTCTATAACTAGATACAGGAGATAATTATGCATCACAGCATAATGTGTGGCCTTGGTTCTATAACTAGATACAGGAGATAATTATGCATCACAGCATAATGTGTGGCCTTGGTTCTATAACTAGATACAGGAGATAATTATGCATCACAGCATAATGTGTGGCCTTGGTTCTATAACTAGATACAGGAGATAATTATGCATCACAGCATAATGTGTGGCCTTGGTTCTATAACTAGATACAGGAGATAATTATGCATCACAGCATAATGTGTGGCCTTGGTTCTATAACTAGATACAGGAGATAATTATGCATCACAGCATAATGTGTGGCCTTGGTTCTATAACTAGATACAGGAGATAATTATGCATCAGAGCATAATGTGTGGCCTTGGTTCTATAACTAGATACAGGAGATAATTATGCATCACAGCATAATGTGTGGCCTTGGTTCTATAACTAGATACAGGAGATAATTATGCATCACAGCATAATGTGTGGCCTTGGTTCTATAACTAGATACAGGAGATAATTATGCATCACAGCATAATGTGTGGCCTTGGTTCTATAACTAGATACAGGAGATAATTATGCATCACAGCATAATGTGTGGCCTTGGTTCTATAACTAGATACAGGAGATAATTATGCATCACAGCATAATGTGTGGCCTTGGTTCTATAACTAGATACAGGAGATAATTATGCATCACAGCATAATGTGTGGCCTTGGTTCTATAACTAGATACAGGAGATAATTATGCATCACAGCATAATGTGTGGCCTTGGTTCTATAACTAGATACAGGAGATAATTATGCATCACAGCATAATGTGTGGCCTTGGTTCTATAACTAGATACAGGAGATAATTATGCATCACAGCATAATGTGTGGCCTTGGTTCTATAACTAGATACAGGAGATAATTATGCATCACAGCATAATGTGTGGCCTTGGTTCTATAACTAGATACAGGAGATAATTATGCATCACAGCATAATGTGTGGCCTTGGTTCTATAACTAGATACAGGAGATAATTATGCATCACAGCATAATGTGTGGCCTTGGTTCTATAACTAGATACAGGAGATAATTATGCATCACAGCATAATGTGTGGCCTTGGTTCTATAACTAGATACAGGAGATAATTATGCATCAGAGCATAATGTGTGGCCTTGGTTCTATAACTAGATACAGGAGATAATTATGCATCACAGCATAATGTGTGGCCTTGGTTCTATAACTAGATACAGGAGATAATTATGCATCACAGCATAATGTGTGGCCTTGGTTCTATAACTAGATACAGGAGATAATTATGCATCACAGCATAATGTGTGGCCTTGGTTCTATAACTAGATACAGGAGATAATTATGCATCACAGCATAATGTGTGGCCTTGGTTCTATAACTAGATACAGGAGATAATTATGCATCACAGCATAATGTGTGGCCTTGGTTCTATAACTAGATACAGGAGATAATTATGCATCACAGCATAATGTGTGGCCTTGGTTCTATAACTAGATACAGGAGATAATTATGCATCACAGCATAATGTGTGGCCTTGGTTCTATAACTAGATACAGGAGATAATTATGCATCACAGCATAATGTGTGGCCTTGGTTCTATAACTAGATACAGGAGATAATTATGCATCACAGCATAATGTGTGGCCTTGGTTCTATAACTAGATACAGGAGATAATTATGCATCACAGCATAATGTGTGGCCTTGGTTCTATAACTAGATACAGGAGATAATTATGCATCACAGCATAATGTGTGGCCTTGGTTCTATAACTAGATACAGGAGATAATTATGCATCACAGCATAATGTGTGGCCTTGGTTCTATAACTAGATACAGGAGATAATTATGCATCACAGCATAATGTGTGGCCTTGGTTCTATAACTAGATACAGGAGATAATTATGCATCACAGCATAATGTGTGGCCTTGGTTCTATAACTAGATACAGGAGATAATTATGCATCACAGCATAATGTGTGGCCTTGGTTCTATAACTAGATACAGGAGATAATTATGCATCACAGCATAATGTGTGGCCTTGGTTCTATAACTAGATACAGGAGATAATTATGCATCACAGCATAATGTGTGGCCTTGGTTCTATAACTAGATACAGGAGATAATTATGCATCACAGCATAATGTGTGGCCTTGGTTCTATAACTAGATACAGGAGATAATTATGCATCACAGCATAATGTGTGGCCTTGGTTCTATAACTAGATACAGGAGATAATTATGCATCACAGCATAATGTGTGGCCTTGGTTCTATAACTAGATACAGGAGATAATTATGCATCACAGCATAATGTGTGGCCTTGGTTCTATAACTAGATACAGGAGATAATTATGCATCACAGCATAATGTGTGGCCTTGGTTCTATAACTAGATACAGGAGATAATTATGCATCACAGCATAATGTGTGGCCTTGGTTCTATAACTAGATACAGGAGATAATTATGCATCACAGCATAATGTGTGGCCTTGGTTCTATAACTAGATACAGGAGATAATTATGCATCACAGCATAATGTGTGGCCTTGGTTCTATAACTAGATACAGGAGATAATTATGCATCACAGCATAATGTGTGGCCTTGGTTCTATAACTAGATACAGGAGATAATTATGCATCACAGCATAATGTGTGGCCTTGGTTCTATAACTAGATACAGGAGATAATTATGCATCACAGCATAATGTGTGGCCTTGGTTCTATAACTAGATACAGGAGATAATTATGCATCACAGCATAATGTGTGGCCTTGGTTCTATAACTAGATACAGGAGATAATTATGCATCACAGCATAATGTGTGGCCTTGGTTCTATAACTAGATACAGGAGATAATTATGCATCACAGCATAATGTGTGGCCTTGGTTCTATAACTAGATACAGGAGATAATTATGCATCAGAGCATAATGTGTGGCCTTGGTTCTATAACTAGATACAGGAGATAATTATGCATCACAGCATAATGTGTGGCCTTGGTTCTATAACTAGATACAGGAGATAATTATGCATCACAGCATAATGTGTGGCCTTGGTTCTATAACTAGATACAGGAGATAATTATGCATCACAGCATAATGTGTGGCCTTGGTTCTATAACTAGATACAGGAGATAATTATGCATCACAGCATAATGTGTGGCCTTGGTTCTATAACTAGATACAGGAGATAATTATGCATCACAGCATAATGTGTGGCCTTGGTTCTATAACTAGATACAGGAGATAATTATGCATCACAGCATAATGTGTGGCCTTGGTTCTATAACTAGATACAGGAGATAATTATGCATCACAGCATAATGTGTGGCCTTGGTTCTATAACTAGATACAGGAGATAATTATGCATCACAGCATAATGTGTGGCCTTGGTTCTATAACTAGATACAGGAGATAATTATGCATCACAGCATAATGTGTGGCCTTGGTTCTATAACTAGATACAGGAGATAATTATGCATCACAGCATAATGTGTGGCCTTGGTTCTATAACTAGATACAGGAGATAATTATGCATCACAGCATAATGTGTGGCCTTGGTTCTATAACTAGATACAGGAGATAATTATGCATCACAGCATAATGTGTGGCCTTGGTTCTATAACTAGATACAGGAGATAATTATGCATCACAGCATAATGTGTGGCCTTGGTTCTATAACTAGATACAGGAGATAATTATGCATCACAGCATAATGTGTGGCCTTGGTTCTATAACTAGATACAGGAGATAATTATGCATCACAGCATAATGTGTGGCCTTGGTTCTATAACTAGATACAGGAGATAATTATGCATCACAGCATAATGTGTGGCCTTGGTTCTATAACTAGATACAGGAGATAATTATGCATCAGAGCATAATGTGTGGCCTTGGTTCTATAACTAGATACAGGAGATAATTATGCATCACAGCATAATGTGTGGCCTTGGTTCTATAACTAGATACAGGAGATAATTATGCATCACAGCATAATGTGTGGCCTTGGTTCTATAACTAGATACAGGAGATAATTATGCATCACAGCATAATGTGTGGCCTTGGTTCTATAACTAGATACAGGAGATAATTATGCATCACAGCATAATGTGTGGCCTTGGTTCTATAACTAGATACAGGAGATAATTATGCATCACAGCATAATGTGTGGCCTTGGTTCTATAACTAGATACAGGAGATAATTATGCATCACAGCATAATGTGTGGCCTTGGTTCTATAACTAGATACAGGAGATAATTATGCATCACAGCATAATGTGTGGCCTTGGTTCTATAACTAGATACAGGAGATAATTATGCATCACAGCATAATGTGTGGCCTTGGTTCTATAACTAGATACAGGAGATAATTATGCATCACAGCATAATGTGTGGCCTTGGTTCTATAACTAGATACAGGAGATAATTATGCATCACAGCATAATGTGTGGCCTTGGTTCTATAACTAGATACAGGAGATAATTATGCATCACAGCATAATGTGTGGCCTTGGTTCTATAACTAGATACAGGAGATAATTATGCATCACAGCATAATGTGTGGCCTTGGTTCTATAACTAGATACAGGAGATAATTATGCATCACAGCATAATGTGTGGCCTTGGTTCTATAACTAGATACAGGAGATAATTATGCATCACAGCATAATGTGTGGCCTTGGTTCTATAACTAGATACAGGAGATAATTATGCATCACAGCATAATGTGTGGCCTTGGTTCTATAACTAGATACAGGAGATAATTATGCATCACAGCATAATGTGTGGCCTTGGTTCTATAACTAGATACAGGAGATAATTATGCATCACAGCATAATGTGTGGCCTTGGTTCTATAACTAGATACAGGAGATAATTATGCATCACAGCATAATGTGTGGCCTTGGTTCTATAACTAGATACAGGAGATAATTATGCATCACAGCATAATGTGTGGCCTTGGTTCTATAACTAGATACAGGAGATAATTATGCATCACAGCATAATGTGTGGCCTTGGTTCTATAACTAGATACAGGAGATAATTATGCATCACAGCATAATGTGTGGCCTTGGTTCTATAACTAGATACAGGAGATAATTATGCATCACAGCATAATGTGTGGCCTTGGTTCTATAACTAGATACAGGAGATAATTATGCATCACAGCATAATGTGTGGCCTTGGTTCTATAACTAGATACAGGAGATAATTATGCATCACAGCATAATGTGTGGCCTTGGTTCTATAACTAGATACAGGAGATAATTATGCATCACAGCATAATGTGTGGCCTTGGTTCTATAACTAGATACAGGAGATAATTATGCATCACAGCATAATGTGTGGCCTTGGTTCTATAACTAGATACAGGAGATAATTATGCATCACAGCATAATGTGTGGCCTTGGTTCTATAACTAGATACAGGAGATAATTATGCATCACAGCATAATGTGTGGCCTTGGTTCTATAACTAGATACAGGAGATAATTATGCATCACAGCATAATGTGTGGCCTTGGTTCTATAACTAGATACAGGAGATAATTATGCATCACAGCATAATGTGTGGCCTTGGTTCTATAACTAGATACAGGAGATAATTATGCATCACAGCATAATGTGTGGCCTTGGTTCTATAACTAGATACAGGAGATAATTATGCATCACAGCATAATGTGTGGCCTTGGTTCTATAACTAGATACAGGAGATAATTATGCATCACAGCATAATGTGTGGCCTTGGTTCTATAACTAGATACAGGAGATAATTATGCATCACAGCATAATGTGTGGCCTTGGTTCTATAACTAGATACAGGAGATAATTATGCATCACAGCATAATGTGTGGCCTTGGTTCTATAACTAGATACAGGAGATAATTATGCATCACAGCATAATGTGTGGCCTTGGTTCTATAACTAGATACAGGAGATAATTATGCATCACAGCATAATGTGTGGCCTTGGTTCTATAACTAGATACAGGAGATAATTATGCATCACAGCATAATGTGTGGCCTTGGTTCTATAACTAGATACAGGAGATAATTATGCATCACAGCATAATGTGTGGCCTTGGTTCTATAACTAGATACAGGAGATAATTATGCATCACAGCATAATGTGTGGCCTTGGTTCTATAACTAGATACAGGAGATAATTATGCATCACAGCATAATGTGTGGCCTTGGTTCTATAACTAGATACAGGAGATAATTATGCATCACAGCATAATGTGTGGCCTTGGTTCTATAACTAGATACAGGAGATAATTATGCATCACAGCATAATGTGTGGCCTTGGTTCTATAACTAGATACAGGAGATAATTATGCATCACAGCATAATGTGTGGCCTTGGTTCTATAACTAGATACAGGAGATAATTATGCATCACAGCATAATGTGTGGCCTTGGTTCTATAACTAGATACAGGAGATAATTATGCATCACAGCATAATGTGTGGCCTTGGTTCTATAACTAGATACAGGAGATAATTATGCATCACAGCATAATGTGTGGCCTTGGTTCTATAACTAGATACAGGAGATAATTATGCATCACAGCATAATGTGTGGCCTTGGTTCTATAACTAGATACAGGAGATAATTATGCATCACAGCATAATGTGTGGCCTTGGTTCTATAACTAGATACAGGAGATAATTATGCATCACAGCATAATGTGTGGCCTTGGTTCTATAACTAGATACAGGAGATAATTATGCATCACAGCATAATGTGTGGCCTTGGTTCTATAACTAGATACAGGAGATAATTATGCATCACAGCATAATGTGTGGCCTTGGTTCTATAACTAGATACAGGAGATAATTATGCATCACAGCATAATGTGTGGCCTTGGTTCTATAACTAGATACAGGAGATAATTATGCATCACAGCATAATGTGTGGCCTTGGTTCTATAACTAGATACAGGAGATAATTATGCATCACAGCATAATGTGTGGCCTTGGTTCTATAACTAGATACAGGAGATAATTATGCATCACAGCATAATGTGTGGCCTTGGTTCTATAACTAGATACAGGAGATAATTATGCATCACAGCATAATGTGTGGCCTTGGTTCTATAACTAGATACAGGAGATAATTATGCATCACAGCATAATGTGTGGCCTTGGTTCTATAACTAGATACAGGAGATAATTATGCATCACAGCATAATGTGTGGCCTTGGTTCTATAACTAGATACAGGAGATAATTATGCATCACAGCATAATGTGTGGCCTTGGTTCTATAACTAGATACAGGAGATAATTATGCATCACAGCATAATGTGTGGCCTTGGTTCTATAACTAGATACAGGAGATAATTATGCATCACAGCATAATGTGTGGCCTTGGTTCTATAACTAGATACAGGAGATAATTATGCATCACAGCATAATGTGTGGCCTTGGTTCTATAACTAGATACAGGAGATAATTATGCATCACAGCATAATGTGTGGCCTTGGTTCTATAACTAGATACAGGAGATAATTATGCATCACAGCATAATGTGTGGCCTTGGTTCTATAACTAGATACAGGAGATAATTATGCATCACAGCATAATGTGTGGCCTTGGTTCTATAACTAGATACAGGAGATAATTATGCATCACAGCATAATGTGTGGCCTTGGTTCTATAACTAGATACAGGAGATAATTATGCATCACAGCATAATGTGTGGCCTTGGTTCTATAACTAGATACAGGAGATAATTATGCATCACAGCATAATGTGTGGCCTTGGTTCTATAACTAGATACAGGAGATAATTATGCATCACAGCATAATGTGTGGCCTTGGTTCTATAACTAGATACAGGAGATAATTATGCATCACAGCATAATGTGTGGCCTTGGTTCTATAACTAGATACAGGAGATAATTATGCATCACAGCATAATGTGTGGCCTTGGTTCTATAACTAGATACAGGAGATAATTATGCATCACAGCATAATGTGTGGCCTTGGTTCTATAACTAGATACAGGAGATAATTATGCATCACAGCATAATGTGTGGCCTTGGTTCTATAACTAGATACAGGAGATAATTATGCATCACAGCATAATGTGTGGCCTTGGTTCTATAACTAGATACAGGAGATAATTATGCATCACAGCATAATGTGTGGCCTTGGTTCTATAACTAGATACAGGAGATAATTATGCATCACAGCATAATGTGTGGCCTTGGTTCTATAACTAGATACAGGAGATAATTATGCATCACAGCATAATGTGTGGCCTTGGTTCTATAACTAGATACAGGAGATAATTATGCATCACAGCATAATGTGTGGCCTTGGTTCTATAACTAGATACAGGAGATAATTATGCATCACAGCATAATGTGTGGCCTTGGTTCTATAACTAGATACAGGAGATAATTATGCATCACAGCATAATGTGTGGCCTTGGTTCTATAACTAGATACAGGAGATAATTATGCATCACAGCATAATGTGTGGCCTTGGTTCTATAACTAGATACAGGAGATAATTATGCATCACAGCATAATGTGTGGCCTTGGTTCTATAACTAGATACAGGAGATAATTATGCATCACAGCATAATGTGTGGCCTTGGTTCTATAACTAGATACAGGAGATAATTATGCATCACAGCATAATGTGTGGCCTTGGTTCTATAACTAGATACAGGAGATAATTATGCATCACAGCATAATGTGTGGCCTTGGTTCTATAACTAGATACAGGAGATAATTATGCATCACAGCATAATGTGTGGCCTTGGTTCTATAACTAGATACAGGAGATAATTATGCATCACAGCATAATGTGTGGCCTTGGTTCTATAACTAGATACAGGAGATAATTATGCATCACAGCATAATGTGTGGCCTTGGTTCTATAACTAGATACAGGAGATAATTATGCATCACAGCATAATGTGTGGCCTTGGTTCTATAACTAGATACAGGAGATAATTATGCATCACAGCATAATGTGTGGCCTTGGTTCTATAACTAGATACAGGAGATAATTATGCATCACAGCATAATGTGTGGCCTTGGTTCTATAACTAGATACAGGAGATAATTATGCATCACAGCATAATGTGTGGCCTTGGTTCTATAACTAGATACAGGAGATAATTATGCATCACAGCATAATGTGTGGCCTTGGTTCTATAACTAGATACAGGAGATAATTATGCATCACAGCATAATGTGTGGCCTTGGTTCTATAACTAGATACAGGAGATAATTATGCATCACAGCATAATGTGTGGCCTTGGTTCTATAACTAGATACAGGAGATAATTATGCATCACAGCATAATGTGTGGCCTTGGTTCTATAACTAGATACAGGAGATAATTATGCATCACAGCATAATGTGTGGCCTTGGTTCTATAACTAGATACAGGAGATAATTATGCATCACAGCATAATGTGTGGCCTTGGTTCTATAACTAGATACAGGAGATAATTATGCATCACAGCATAATGTGTGGCCTTGGTTCTATAACTAGATACAGGAGATAATTATGCATCACAGCATAATGTGTGGCCTTGGTTCTATAACTAGATACAGGAGATAATTATGCATCACAGCATAATGTGTGGCCTTGGTTCTATAACTAGATACAGGAGATAATTATGCATCACAGCATAATGTGTGGCCTTGGTTCTATAACTAGATACAGGAGATAATTATGCATCACAGCATAATGTGTGGCCTTGGTTCTATAACTAGATACAGGAGATAATTATGCATCACAGCATAATGTGTGGCCTTGGTTCTATAACTAGATACAGGAGATAATTATGCATCACAGCATAATGTGTGGCCTTGGTTCTATAACTAGATACAGGAGATAATTATGCATCACAGCATAATGTGTGGCCTTGGTTCTATAACTAGATACAGGAGATAATTATGCATCACAGCATAATGTGTGGCCTTGGTTCTATAACTAGATACAGGAGATAATTATGCATCACAGCATAATGTGTGGCCTTGGTTCTATAACTAGATACAGGAGATAATTATGCATCACAGCATAATGTGTGGCCTTGGTTCTATAACTAGATACAGGAGATAATTATGCATCACAGCATAATGTGTGGCCTTGGTTCTATAACTAGATACAGGAGATAATTATGCATCACAGCATAATGTGTGGCCTTGGTTCTATAACTAGATACAGGAGATAATTATGCATCACAGCATAATGTGTGGCCTTGGTTCTATAACTAGATACAGGAGATAATTATGCATCACAGCATAATGTGTGGCCTTGGTTCTATAACTAGATACAGGAGATAATTATGCATCACAGCATAATGTGTGGCCTTGGTTCTATAACTAGATACAGGAGATAATTATGCATCACAGCATAATGTGTGGCCTTGGTTCTATAACTAGATACAGGAGATAATTATGCATCACAGCATAATGTGTGGCCTTGGTTCTATAACTAGATACAGGAGATAATTATGCATCACAGCATAATGTGTGGCCTTGGTTCTATAACTAGATACAGGAGATAATTATGCATCACAGCATAATGTGTGGCCTTGGTTCTATAACTAGATACAGGAGATAATTATGCATCAGAGCATAATGTGTGGCCTTGGTTCTATAACTAGATACAGGAGATAATTATGCATCACAGCATAATGTGTGGCCTTGGTTCTATAACTAGATACAGGAGATAATTATGCATCACAGCATAATGTGTGGCCTTGGTTCTATAACTAGATACAGGAGATAATTATGCATCACAGCATAATGTGTGGCCTTGGTTCTATAACTAGATACAGGAGATAATTATGCATCACAGCATAATGTGTGGCCTTGGTTCTATAACTAGATACAGGAGATAATTATGCATCACAGCATAATGTGTGGCCTTGGTTCTATAACTAGATACAGGAGATAATTATGCATCACAGCATAATGTGTGGCCTTGGTTCTATAACTAGATACAGGAGATAATTATGCATCACAGCATAATGTGTGGCCTTGGTTCTATAACTAGATACAGGAGATAATTATGCATCACAGCATAATGTGTGGCCTTGGTTCTATAACTAGATACAGGAGATAATTATGCATCACAGCATAATGTGTGGCCTTGGTTCTATAACTAGATACAGGAGATAATTATGCATCACAGCATAATGTGTGGCCTTGGTTCTATAACTAGATACAGGAGATAATTATGCATCACAGCATAATGTATGGCTTTGATTCTATAACTTTTTCAGGCTTGTTGGCTGTTGGTGAAGCACCCACCAAGAGGAGAAAACGTTGAGAGAAGAAGGGAGCTACTTTAGAGATTTTAAGTATTTTTTCTCTGTTTATTTGCTAAGTTTTTCTGCATAGCTGCCTAGTTTGAGCATTTTCTGGCTTGTTAAACTTGATTTCTGCATTAGTAGCTGTATTTAGAGCACAACCAAAAGCTGTTTACTGAATTTCCTGTTTGCACTTAATTTTAAATCGTTTTTTTTTTCTCAAAGCATGCATATTTTCTGTCCTTGACCTAGCACTCTTGTGTGGGGTCATTTACTGCACTGTTATAACTTGATATAACCTGTGAACCTCTGCTATCTCTGAAAAAACAAAAACAAAAAAAAAATCTTGCTTTCTTCCCACTTTTCTGAGATTAAAAAAATTCAGTTGCAGGCTTGCTGTTTCCTGAACTGTTTGTAAGTTTCTGTGAGGCCATTTTTGCTTGGGCTAAAGGAAAGTCTCTCTGTTGATCAGTGGCAGTGAATAACATTGAGCAGCTTCCCTGCCCCCCGTAGGAGTGGTTACTGACTTGAAACTGTAGTTTTATTGGCCAACAGGGGTCATTTCCAAAACTCCTTCATCTTCCTCTCTTAAACCCTAGTTGTCTCATGGTTTTGGCGTCCTTTCAGGCTTGTTGGCTGTTGGTGAAGCACCCACGTAGAGGAGAAAACGCTGAGAGAAGAAGGGAGCCACTTTTTAGATTTTAAGTATTTTTTCTCTGTTTATTTGCTAAGTTTTTCTGCATAGCTGCCTAGTTTGAGCATTTTCTGGCTTGTTAAACTTGATTTCTGCATTAGTAGCTGTATTTAGAGCACAACCAAAAGTTGTTTACTGAATTTCCTGTTTGCACTTAATTTTAAATTGTTTTTTTCTCAAAACTTGCATATTTTCTGTCCTTGACCTAGCACTCTTGTTTGGAGTCATTTACTGCACTGTTATAACTTGATATTACCTGTGAACCTCTTCTATTTCTGAAAAAACAAAAACAAAAAAAAAAAAATCTTGCTTTTTTCCCACTTTTCTGAGATTTAAAAAAGTTCAGTTACAGGCTTGCTGTTTCCTGAACTGTTTGTAAGTTTCTGTCAGGCCATTTTGCTTGGGCTAAAGGAAAGTCTCTCTGTTGATCAGTGGCTGTGAATAACATTGAGCAGCTCCCCCCCCCGTAGGAGTGGTTACTGACTTGAAACTGTAGTTTTATTGGCCAACAGGGTTCATTTCCAAAACTCCTTCATCTTCCTCTTTTAAAACATAGTTGCCTCATGGTTTTAGCGTCTTTTCAAGCTTGTTGGCTGTTGGTGAAGCACCCACTAAGAGGAGAAAATGCTGAGAGAAGAAGGGAGCCACTTTTGAGATTTTAAGTATTTTTTCTCTGTTTATTTGCTAAGTTTTTCTGCATAGCTGCCTAGTTTGAGCATTTTCTGGCTTTTTAAACTTGATTTCTGCATTAGTAGCTGTATTTAGAGCACAATCAAAAGTTGTTTACTTAATTTCCTGTTTGCACTTAATTTTAAATCGTTTTTTTCTCAAAACTTGCATATTTTCTGTCCTTGACCTAGCACTCTTGTGTGGGGTCATTTACTGCACTGTTATAACTTGATATTACCTGTGAACCTCTGCTATCTCTGAAAAAACAAAAAAAAAAAAAAATCTTGCTTTCTTCCCACTTTTCTGAGATTTAAAAAAGTTCAGTTACAGGCTTGCTGTTTCCTGAACTGTTTGTAAGTTTCTGTGAGGCCATTTTGCTTGGGCTAAAGGAAAGTCTCTCTGTTGATCAGTGGCAGTGAATAACATTGAGCAGCTTCCCTGCCCCCCGTAGGAGTGGTTACTGACTTGAAACTGTAGTTTTATTGGCCAAAAGGGGTCATTTCCAAAACTCCTTCATCTTCCTCTCTTAAAACCTAGTTGCCCCGTGGTTTTGGCATCTTTTCAGGCTTGTTGGCTGATGGTGAAGCACCCACCAAGAGGAGAAAACGCTGAGAGAAGAAGGGAGCCACTTTTGAGATTTTAAGTATTTTTTTCTCTGTTTATTTGCTAGGTTTTTCTGCATAGCTGCCTAGTTTGAGCATTTTCTGGCTTGTTAAACTTGATTTTTGCATTAGTAGCTGTATTTAGAGCACAACCAAAACTTGTTTACTGAATTTCCTGTTTGCACTTAATTTTAAATCGTTTTTTTTCTCAAAACTTGCATATTTTCTGTCCTTGACCTAGCACTCTTGCGTGGGGTCATTTACTGCACTGTTATAACTTGATATTACATGTGAACGTCTGCTATCTCTGAAAAAGCAAAAACAAAAAAAAAATCTTGCTTTTTTCCCACTTTTCTGAGATTTAAAAAAGTTCAGTTACAGGCTTGCTGTTTTCTGAACTGTTTGTAAGTTTCTGTGAGGCCATTTTTGCTTGGGCTAAAGGAAAGTCTCTCTGTTGATCAGTGGCAGTAAATAACATTGAGCAGCTTCCCTGCCCCCCGTAGGAGTGGTTACTGACTTGAAACTGTAGTTTTATTGGCCAACAGGGGTCATTTCCAAAACTCCTTCATCTTCCTCTCTTAAAACCTAGTTGCCTCATGGTTTTGGCATCTTTTCAGGCTTGTTGGCTGTTCGTGAAGCACCCACCAAGAGGAGAAAATGCTGAGAGAAGAAGGGAGCTACTTTTGAGATTTTAAGTATTTTTTCTCTGTTTATTTGCTAAGACTTTCTGCATAGCTGCCTAGTTTGAGCATTTTCTGGCTTGTGAAACTTGATTTCTGCATTAGTAGCTGTATTTAGAGCACAACCAAAAGTTGTTTACTGAATTTCCTGTTTGCACTTAATTTTAAACCGTTTATTTCTCAAAACTTGCATATTTTCTGTCCTTGACCTAGCACTCTTGTGTGGGGTCATTTACTGCACTGTTATAACTTGATATTACCTATGAACCTCTGCTATCTCTGAAAAAACAAAAACAAAAAAAAAATCTTGCTTTTTTCCCACTTTTCTGAGATTTAAAAAAGTTCAGTTACAGGCTTGCTGTTTCCCGAACTGTTTGTAAGTTTCTGTGAGGCCATTTTTGCTTGGGCTAAAGGAAAGTTTCTCTGTTGATCAGTGGCAGTGAATAACATTGAGCAGCTTCCCTGCCCCCCGTAGGAGTGGTTACTGACTTGAAACTGTAGTTTTATTGGCCAACAGGGGTCATTTCCAAAACTCCTTCATCTTCCTCTCTTAAAACCTAGTTGCCTCATGGTTTTGGCGTCTTTTCAGGCTTGTTGGCTGTTGGTGAAGCACCCACCAAGAGGAGAAAATGCAGAGAGAAGAAGGGAGACACTTTTGAGATTTTAAGTATTTTTTCTCTGTTTATTTGCTAAGTTTTTCTGCATAGCTGCCTAGTTTGAGCATTTTCTGGCTTGTTAAACTTGATTTCTGCATTAGTAGCTGTATTTAGAGCACAATCAAAAGTTGTTTACTTAATTTCCTGTTTGCACTTAATTTTAAATCGTTTTTTTCTCAAAACTTGCATATTTTCTGTCCTTGACCTAGCACTCTTGTGTGGGGTCATTTACTGCACTGCTATAACTTGATATTACTTGTGAACCTCTGCTATCTCTGAAAAAACAAACAAAAAAAATCTTGCTTTTTTCCCACTTTTCTGAGATTTAAAAAAGTTCACTTACAGGCTTGCTGTTTCCTGAACTGTTTGTTAGTTTCTGTGAGGCCATTTTTGCTTGGGCTAAAGGAAAGTCTCTCTGTTGATCAGTGGCAGTGAATAACATTGAGCAGCTTCACTGCCCCCCGTAGGAGTGGTTACTGACTTGAAACTGTAGTTTTATTGGCCAACAGGGGTCATTTCCAAAACTCCTTCATCTTCCTCTCTTAAACCCTAGTTGTCTCATGGTTTTGGCGTCCTTTCAGGCTTGTTGGCTGTTGGTGAAGCACCCACATAGAGGAGAAAATGCTGAGAGAAGAAGGGAGACACTTTTTAGATTTTAAGTATTTTTTCTCTGTTTATTTGCTAAGTTTTTCTGCATAGCTGCCTAGTTTGAGCATTTTCTGGCTTGTTAAACTTGATTTCTGCATTAGTAGCTGTATTTAGAGCACAACCAAAACTTGTTTACTGAATTTCCTGTTTGCACTTAATTTTAAATTGTTTTTTTTCTCAAAACTTGCATATTTTCTGTCCTTGACCTAGCACTCTTGCGTGGGGTCATTTACTGCACTGTTATAACTTGATATTACATGTGAACGTCTGCTATCTCTGAAAAAGCAAAAACAAAAAAAAATCTTGCTTTTTTCCCACTTTTCTGAGATTTAAAAAAGTTCAGTTACAGGCTTGCTGTTTCCTGAACTGTTTGTAAGTTTCTGTGAGGCCATTTTTGCTTGGGCTAAAGGAAAGCCTCTCTGTTGATCAGTGGCAGTGAATAACATTGAGCAGCTTCCCTGCCCCCCGTAGGAGTGGTTACTGACTTGAAACTGTAGTTTTATTGGCCAACAGGGGTCATTTCCAAAACTCCTTCATCTTCCTCTCTTAAAACCTAGTTGCCTCGTGGTTTTGGCATCTTTTCAGGCTTGTTGGCTGATGGTGAAGCACCCACCAAGAGGAGAAAACGCTGAGAGAAGAAGGGAGCCACTTTTGAGATTTTAAGTATTTTTTCTCTGTTTATTTGCTAAGTTTTTCTGCATAGCTGCCTAGTTTGAGCATTTTCTGGCTTGTTAAACTTGATTTCTGCATTAGTAGCTGTATTTAGAGCACAACCAAAACTTGTTTACTGAATTTCCTGTTTGCACTTAATTTTAAATCGTTTTTTTTCTCAAAACTTGCATATTTTCTGTCCTTGACCTAGCACTCTTGCGTGGGGTCATTTACTGCACTGTTATAGTTTGATATTACACGTGAACGTCTGCTATCTCTGAAAAAGCAAAAACAAAAAAAAAATCTTGCTTTTTTCCCACTTTTCTGAGATTTAAAAAAGTTCAGTTACAGGCTTGCTGTTTTCTGAACTGTTTGTAAGTTTCTGTCAGGCCATTTTTGCTTGGGCTAAAGGAAAGTCTCTCTGTTGATCAGTGGCAGTGAATAACATTGAGCAGCTTCCCTGCCCCCCGTAGGAGTGGTTACTGACTTGAAACTGTAGTTTTATTGGCCAACAGGGGTCATTTCCAAAACTCCTTCATCTTCCTCTCTTAAAACCTAGCTGCCTCATGGTTTTGGCATCTTTTCAGGCTTGTTGGCTGTTCGTGAAGCACCCACCAAGAGGAGAAAACGCTGAGAGAAGAAGGGAGCTACTTTTGAGATTTTTAGTATTTTTTCTCTGTTTATTTGCTAAGACTTTCTGCATAGCTGCCTAGTTTGAACATTTTCTGGCTTGTTAAACTTGATTTCTGCATTAGTAGCTGTATTTAGAGCACAACCAAAAGTTGTTTACTGAATTTCCTGTTTGCACTTAATTTTAAATCGTTTTTTTCTCAAAACTTGCATATTTTCTGTCCTTGACCTAGCACTCTTGTGTGGGGTCATTTACTGCACTGTTATAACTTGATATTACCTATGAACCTCTGCTAACTCTGAAAAAAACAAAAACAAAAAAAAATCTTGCTTTTTTCCCACTTTTCTGAGATTTAAAAAAGTTCAGTTACAGGCTTGCTGTTTCCTGAACTGTTTGTAAGTTTCTGTGAGGCCATTTTTGCTTGGGCTAAAGGAAAGCCTCTCTGTTGATCAGTGGCAGTGAATAACATTGAGCAGCTTCCCTGCCCCCCGTAGGAGTGGTTACTGACTTGAAACTGTAGTTTTATTGGCCAACAGGGGTCATTTCCAAAACTCCTTCATCTTCCTTTCTTAAAACCTAGTTGCCTCATGGTTTTGGAGTCTTTTCAGGCTTGTTGGCTGTTGGTGAAGCACCCACCAAGAGGAGAAAATGCTGAGAGAAGAAGGGAACCACTTTTGAGATTTTAAGTATTTTTTCTCTGTTTATTTGTTAAGTTTTTCTGCATAGCTGCCTAGTTTGAGCATTTTCTGGCTTGTTAAACTTGATTTCTGCATTAGTAGCTGTATTTAGAGCACAATCAAAAGTTGTTTACTTAATTTCCTGTTTGCACTTAATTTTAAATCGTTTTTTTCTCAAAACTTGCATATTTTCTGTCCTTGACCTAGCACTCTTGTGTGGGGTCATTTACTGCACTGTTATAACTTGATATTACCTGTGAACCTCTGCTATCTCTGAAAAAACAAAAACAAAAAAAAATCTTGCTTTTCTCCCACTTTTCTGAGATTTAAAAAAGTTCAGTTACAGGCTTGCTGTTTCCTGAACTGTTTGTAAGTTTCTGTGAGGCCATTTTTGCTTGGGCTAAAGGAAAGTCTCTGTTGATCAGTGGCAGTGAATAACATTGAGCAGCTTCCCTGCCCCCACGTAGGAGTGGTTACTGACTTGAAACTGTAGTTTTATTGGCCAACAGGGATCATTTCCAAAACTCCTTCATCTTCCTCTCTTAAAACCTAGTTGCCTCGTGGTTTTGGCATCTTTTCAGGCTTGTTAGCTGTTGGTGAAGCACCCACCAAGAGGAGAAAACGCTGAGAGAAGAAGGGAGACACTTTTGAGATTTTAAGTATTTTTTCTCTGTTTATTTGCTAAGTTTTTCTGCATAGCTGCCTAGTTTGAGCATTTTCTGGCTTGTTAAACTTGATTTCTGCATTAGTAGCTGTATTTAGAGCACAACCAAAACTTGTTTACTGAATTTCCTGTTTGCACTTAATTTTAAATTGTTTTTTTTCTCAAAACTTGCATATTTTCTGTCCTTGACCTAGCACTCTTGCGTGGGGTCATTTACTGCACTGTTATAACTTGATATTACATGTGAACGTCTGCTATCTCTGAAAAAGCAAAAACAAAAAAAATCTTGCTTTTTTTCCACTTTTCTGAGATTTAAAAAAGTTCAGTTACAGGCTTGCTGTTTTCTGAACTGTTTGTAAGTTTCTGTGAGGCCATTTTTGCTTGGGCTAAAGGAAAGTCTCTGTTGATCAGTGGCAGTAAATAACATTGAGCAGCTTCCCTGCCCCCCGTAGGAGTGGTTACTGACTTGAAACTGTAGTTTTATTGGCCAACAGGGGTCATTTCCAAAACTCCTTCATCTTCCTCTCTTAAAACCTAGTTGCCTCATGGTTTTGGCATCTTTTCAGGCTTGTTGGCTGTTCGTGAAGCACCCACCAAGAGGAGAAAACGCTGAGAGAAGAAGGGAGCTACTTTTGAGATTTTTAGTATTTTTTCTCTGTTTATTTGCTAAGACTTTCTGCATAGCTGCCTAGTTTGAGCATTTTCTGGCTTGTTAAACTTGATTTCTGCATTAGTAGCTGTATTTAGAGCACAACCAAAAGTTGTTTACTGAATTTCCTGTTTGCACTTAATTTTAAATAGTTTTTTTCTCAAAACTTGCATATTTTCTGTCCTTGACCTAGCACTCTTGTGTGGGGTCATTTACTGCACTGTTATAACTTGATATTACCTATGAACCTCTGCTATCTCTGAAAAAACAAAAAAAAAATCTTGCTTTTTTCCCACTTTTCTGAGATTTAAAAAAGTTCAGTTACAGGCTTGCTGTTTCCTGAACTGTTTGTAAGTTTCTGTGAGGCCATTTTTGCTTGGGCTAAAGGAAAGTCTCTCTGTTGATCAGTGGCAGTGAATAACA